>NW_026888656.1:0-98897 GCF_032173495.1 Musca vetustissima
TGGAATCCAGAATCTGAATTTTTTCTATAGGAAGTCCTAGTTTTTTTCGTATAGAAAAAAATTCATCAATTGCAGGGGTCTCAGTTTTTTCTATAAAAAAAAAAAAACAAATCTTGGGTCGGGGTGTTTTTTTTATAGAAAAAAATTTCAAGACACCAGGGACTAAAGAAAAAACAAGGTCAAAATTCAATAATATCTGTCAGGTAGAGCCTTTTAATTCTGTAATGCACACATTAAATCGGTCGGGACATTTATATCGAACTGTATGTTACAAATTGTCTGTTGGTTGTTTGTTATGTTCTAAGAAAATTAAATAGGAGTGGGCTAGGAACATACTAAAAAATAAGCGGGATTGATCAAATTATGCGATAGTTGTCACCCTCCTGTAATGCTAAATTACAGCCACATCCATGCGACTTAAATCTTCAAAATATCGAAAACAAGGCGAGACCTTTATATATATTTTGATGAATATATAGACAATACGAATTTATTTCCACAATTTTCTGAAAATATGGTTTTTACCACCCAGGAGTCCAGATCTCCAATTTACAGCCACTTCGGTTGGGAAATGGTTAAAAGACATTCAAAGTAACGAAAAGTTGGTCATTTTGATATGGGACACTTGTCCTTTTGGATAAATAAAAAAGAGGAATGCAAACTGAAGCCACATCGATAAGAAAACGCGACTAAAATCTCGAAAAAACACCGATAGTTTTGCAGGATCTTCATATTTGATGGTTTTCATCCTCCAGGAATCAGCAATCCAATGAAAATTCTGTATCTTTATATGGATGCAATGTCAAATGATGTACTCATGCCGCACCCTTCACCGTCCCAGAACTCTCACGGCCAATTAATGCGGCTAAAACTTTCACCGAAAATGGAGTGGTGCCATTATATTGGGGGTTATATCCAAACCTAAAGAATGCTGTGTTTTTTTTTCTGAACACAGCATTTTTACATTTTCCTACTTCAAAGGAAAAATACCGCCTAAAACTTCAATGTGTCACCGTTAGAAAAATCCTTCAATGGTTTATTTTGTGGAAAGTCCAACTTTTGAAAAAAAACAGTGCCTTTAATGGTCATCATACGGCAAGCCGGGCAAAAGAGTAAACGATGTCCAAAATAGGTTGTGGACAAAAAAACACACACACTCACTACCACTCACAATATGTTTAGAATGTGGACCATGTGATCAAGATCAAACGGGGAGTTCGGTTATGAGGTTAAATAAAAACCATACTGAAGAGGGAATTCACTTGGATCACAAAAGGGAAGCCAAATAGGCAATATGAAAGGAATAAAAAAAAATGAAAAATAAAGAAAAAACTGGGACTCTTTCTTCTGGAGATTCTTTACCGAAGATAGATAATGTTCAACAACTGACAATAAGGTAACAACAACAAACTGACTGAAGTCAGTCAATTTTCAACAACAATCAGCCAGCAAACAGCGATCAATGAGGCCATAATAAAACCAGTAAGGAAAGTAGTAAAATCGGACTGGGCCGACTATATGATACCCTTCACCACTTTGGGTATAGTTTACATATGTATCCTAACAGACGATGCGTTTTGTGAATCTATATCTGAACCGATTTCAGGGAAACTTGCCAGAGACTAATTTATATAAAATCAGTACGTTATGTCAATCGGCCTAACTATGGATCATTTCACGAAGCTTAGCAACATCATTCTAGACTTAATTCAGTACCCTATACCAAAATTCGTGCAAATCGAAAGATATATAGGGTCTTTGGTGCACAAATTACCTTAAATCGGATGAAAATACATATATCTAAATCTGAACCGATTTTCAAGAAACTTGGCAAACATCATCCTCGATCTTATTCATAACTCTGTGCCAAATTTCGTGCACATCAAAATATTTCCAGGGTCTTTAGTGGACTATTTACCTAAAATCGGGCGAAGCTATATATGGGAGCTATATCTAAATCTGAACCGATTTTCACGAAACTGCACACATCATTCTATACTTAATTTAGTACGCTGTGCCATATATCGTGCAAATCGAAAGATATATAGGGACTTTGGTACACAATTAACCTTAAATCGGACGAATATATGTGGGAGCTTTATCTAAATCTGAACCGATTTTAACGAAATTTGGCAAACATCATTCTTGATCTTATTCATAACTTTGTGCCAAATTTCGTGCACATCAAAATATTTCCAGGGACTTTAGTGGACTATTTACCTAAAATCGGGCGAAGCTATATATGGGAGCTATATCTAAATCTGAACCGATTTGCACGAAACTTGGCAAACATCATTCTCGATCTTATTCATAACTCTGTGCCAAATTTCGTGCACATCAAAAGATTTCAAGGGACTTTAGTGGACTATTTACCTAAAATCGGGCGAAGCTATATGTGGGGGTATATCTACTAAATCTGAACCGATTTTCACGAAACTTTGCACATATCATTCTAGACTTAATTTAGTACGTTTTGCCAAATTTCTTGCAAATCGAGAGATATGTAGAGACGTTGGTGCACTATTTACCTTAAATCGGACGAAGATATATGTGGGAGCTATATCTAAATCTGAATCGATTTTCGCAAAACTTTGCACACATCATTCGTGACCTTATTCATTACGCTGTGCCAAATTTCGTGCAAATTGAAAGATGTATAGGGACTTTGGTGCACCATTTACCTTAAATCGGACGAAAATATATATAGGAGCTATATCTAAATCTAAACGGATTTTTCCCAATTTCTATAGGGTTCGTCCTTGCGCCAAACAAATGAGCTGTGCCAAATTTCATATAATTCGGATCATAAATGCGACCTGTACTTTGTTTACAATTTAACATGGACAGAAAGACGGACGGACATTCATAAATCGACTTAGAAAATGATTCTATGCATATTCTCAAAAGGAATAGTGTGTCTATCTCGTTTCCTTTTGCTGGTTACAAACATATGCACAAAGACATAATACCCTGTACCACAGTGTGGTGAAGGGTATAAAAACTTCAGATTGCCAACATCAAACACCAACAGCAACAATAACAACAATTTCTTTCCATCTTTGAGGAATGTGAATAGTTGTCTGTCTGGCCAGGAGTTGAAGTCAGGCTTATTATGGCAGGATCATGAAGTATATGAACACTTTTGTTGCAATACGTCTTGTTGTTGTTGTTATTATTGTTAAGCATGATTATTGCCCTCAACTCAAAATGCGCAGACGCACATCAATCTCAGTATTGCAGCTATTCAATAGACTATGATACCAAATAAACACACAAACATATACATATACATACAGGAGACCATGGGACCATTGGCTGCGGTAGTCCCAGGCCTTTCAATTCCCTGCCTTACCTTCAGATTCAACATCAGCATCAACAATGAAAACGTGCTGCCAAAAAGGAATAACAACACAGCTTTTCGATGTTGTTTACAATGGGAAGGTTTTTTCCTTACGTCTTTGGCTAATACTGTTAGCCTTTGTTGTCGTCGCCGCTGTTGTTGTTGTTTTTGCGTTTCTTTCGGCCAATGCTGATATATGCCATAGATTTGTTGTAATGACCATAAACAGCAAATTTAGTTCAGTTCAGTTTTTCATATCTCTTTCTTTTGGTTTTTTCCTGGACTTTCTGTTCGTTCGTTGGCTGCTATGGCTTGCTTGTTATCGAAACGACTTAGTCTCTCTCTTGCCAGTGGACCATACCAGCCGCACAACATTGTTACCAAAAAATGTAAAAGGAAAAGACAAAACGCCAATAAGGAAGGCACAACAGCAACAGTTAACCATTCGTCTATCCATCCATCAATAAGTGAATGAAATAAACGTTTCGTTTTTTTCTTCGTTGGTTCGTGCATTCGTTCGTTTGAATTATTGTTATTGTTATTAACTTTGTCAATGGCTATAGCTGGCCATTCGTTTTACCACCAATGACAGGAAGAATTTAAACGGTTTTTGTTTGGGTTAAACGGGTAAACCGGTAAACAAAAAACGAAAATTCCAAATGTGTTGCATTGCTGATATGTATTGAGGGCTATTGGGTGGCATTTCGCCGAAATAAAAGAGTTTCCAAAACGGACTTGACAAAACTGAATTTCATTTGGGAATGAATCTTTGCGCTAATCATCGAACTGTGATTTAACATTTTCATCAAGATGAAGTGCTCGAACGGAAAACATATGATAATTATACAAGTTAAAACTAAGTTCGGCCCGATCGAACATTTATACCCACCAACCAAATTACAGTCAATTTAGCTGGTAAACTTGTCCAAAATGCCTAAAATACCGAGGGGAGCTACCCAGAAACTTGGGTCAATATTAATAATTTTTGGTACGAAGAACAAATTGAAAATGAGTCTTCCAAAGTGGGTCTGGCAGTAAACGGCGAGAAGACCAAGCTGATGGTATCAACGCGCAAGACGTCCAGTAGACTCGAACTGTGGAACTTGAGAACTACAGCTTCGAGGTAGTTAATGACTTTATATACCTTGGTACCGCCATAAATAAAACGAATGACATCAGTTTTGAAATTCGGAGAAGGATTGTGATGGCCAACAGATGCTACTATGGTCTAAGTAAGCAGTTTAGAAACAAGACAACTTCCCGCCAGACCAAAATCAAACTTTACAAGACGCTGATACTACCCGTGCTATTATATGGATCACATGCATGGGTACTTGCGCAATCAGATGAGGCAGCTCTTTGGGTGTTTGAGAAAAAAATTCTCCGAAAGATCTACGGGCCGATCTGCGTCGACGGTGAATATCGGCGTCAAATGAACCACGAGTTTTACAATTTATACGCGGACATCGACATAGTCAGTCGTATTGAGCTGCAGCGACTACGGTGGCTAGGCCATGTTGTGCGGATGAATGAAAATACCCCATCTCAAAAGGCATATAAAAATGAGCCTACTGATGGTTCCCGTAGAAGGGGAAGGCTACGAATTAGATGGAAAGACCAAGTAGAAAACAACATCTTCCAAATTGGAGGACTTGCGCACAAGACCGACGCGCTTGGAAATCTTTTTTAAGCTTGGCTTATGGAACAACCGTTCTGTAACAAGCCACCTAAGTAAGTAAGTTGGAACGAGGAGTGTTATACAATGAGAACCCCAATATACGGTAGAGAAATTTGACTAAAACACAAAAATACCGAATATTTGGCGGATACCATAATATGGGACTATACTGAAACGTCAGTGAATATTAATAATTTTTTATAATGTTGCGATAGACAGAAGGCATTCATCCAGTGTTTTAGACGTTCGATCGGTCCGGGGAGCGAATATAGATTCGGACCATTAACTTGTAGCAGTCAAGGTTCGCACTCGTTTTAATGTAACAAGGATGCGATCTAAACGGAAACTCGACGTCGAAAAACTGCAAACACGTAGTCACTGAAGCCTTATCCGCTCAACTTAACCACTTGCTAGTGGAAAGAACTCCTTGTCTCGATGATAATATAGAAGCACAATGGCTAATAATTGCCAACCAAAGACCACCATCAAGAAACCCATGATACGATCAGGAGTGTCGAATGCTACTGTGGTGAAAACACAGCGTATGGGGCAACCCTGCAAACAGTAGCAACACGCAATGCGAGAGAAAATTATCGGGAGAAAAGAAAGAGAGGCGAAACGTATTTTCAGAAAAAGAAGAAAGAACAAGAAAAACGTGAGTGCGAGCAAATCGAGATGTACGGGACTCAGACAGCATGTTGAGGATCTGGAAGGAGCCTTTTACAAAGCTTCTGGTATCAAATGGTAAACTTGAAGAAGTTTTTGGCGTGATGACGGTATAGATTGTATACCACGTAGTCGATATGAGGTCATAATAGCAATTAGTCGGCTGAAGAATAATACCAGCCGAAATATTCAATACCGGTGGTCAATTTGGTTAAAGGAATGCATGCCCAATAATTGGAACCACAGTATCCTGTATCTCGTCAAAAAAGGTTGACAAGACGATATGTGCCAACTATTATTGAATCATACCCATGCGGATTCAGACATGGCAAATCCACTATAGACCAGATTTTCACTCGGCGCCAAATCATGGAAAAGACCCACGAAAACCACATCGACTAATTTCACACATTCGTCGACTATTAAGCCACATTAGGCAGCCCAATACGCTCAGAGGTGTTTAAAGCCATATCTAGGTCCGGCAAAATTAATACGGCTATGCTGGTTAAAGTCGACAAGGACGTCTAGGAACCCTTAATAAATGGCTGTACGCCAAACAGCATATATTCCCGCCCACGGCGACGACATCGACATTATGGGTCGAACATTGCGGGCGGTAACAGCCACATTTGAACAAATTGAAAAGGTGTCCGCCAAAGTGGGACTGGCAGTAAACGGCGAGTAGACCAAGCTGATGGTATCAACACGAGCAAAATGTTCAGTAGACTAGTACCAATTGTGGAACTTGAAAACTACAGCTTCGAACTGAATGAATTTTTATACCGCCGCACTGTTAAACATTTAATTTCAGATACCCGTTCGAAATCTATATGGAAGCTATGGCTGCATAAGCACCTATTTCAACAAAACGCAATAACGTCATTCACGTCTCAATTTTATACGATGTGAACCGATGAACCGATGTGAACTGAACCGATTTTCACGAAACTTAACACACATCGTTCTGGACTTCATTTAGTACGCTATGCCAAATTTCGTTCACATCGAATATATAGGGACATTGGACGAAATATATATGGTAGCTATATCTAAATCTGAACCGATTTTCCCGAAACTCAACCGAACCGATTTCTAGACTCAATTCATTACGCTATGCCAAATTTCGTGCAAATCGAAGGATATAAAGGGACTTTGGTGTACTATTTACCTAAAATCGGTCAAAAATATATATGGGAGCTATACCTAAATCTGAACCGATTGCCATGAAATTTCCCGAATTTTCCCAAAACTTACCACTCATCATTCTAGACTCAATTCAGTACGTTATGCCAAATTTCGTGGAAATCGAATGACATATACGTACTTTGGTGCACCATTTTCTTAAAATCGGATGAAAATATATATGGGAGCTATATCTAAATCTGAACCGATTTTTCCCAATTTCAATAGGGTTCGTCCCTGGGCCAAATAAATGAGCTGTGCCAAATTTCATCCAATTCGAATCAAAAATGCAACCTTTACTTTGTTTACAATTTAACATGGCAGTCAGGCGGACGGACGGACATGCATAAATCGACTTAAACAGTGATTCTATGCATATTCTCAAAAGGAACCATGTGTCCGTCTCATTTCCATTTGCTTGTTACAAATATTGATCCTTTTTGATGGAAGATGATACCCAATGTGATTTCACAGTACCAAATTATAGGTAACTCGGGCGAAAATGTGTTAAAAATCCCCAAATAATTCGTTATATGGGTGCTATCCTGAAAATTAAACCAAAATCATTTTCGGTAGAAAGATTTGATACCTAATGAGGACTCAAAATACCATACAACTGCCCATTCGGGTGAAAACATGGCAAAAATCCCGAAAATACTGAATATTTAAGGGCTATACCAAATCGTGGACGGACAGACAGACGGACCTGAATAAGTCGATATAGAAATATACTCTAATAAAAATATATATAATTTATGAGGTCTCCTGTGAAGATTTCGAGGAGTTGCCAACCCAATGACAAATTTAATATACTTCCACTTTATCTCGAAGCCTATATGAAGGTGTATCTAATTAACACTCCTAAAGTAATCTAAACTAATTCACTGCCCGTTTTAACACTTTTACACAAAAATTGCCAAAAGAATTACGAGTTATTTTCATAAGAAACTATACCCACGTCAATTTTATATGAAATACTGTAAGGAATTTTCATTTTCCCATTAAAACCACAACAATGTTTCTTCCAAAAAGATTTTAGAGGTTAAACAGAAAAACTAATAATTGTTTTTCCCATTCGCGAAATTCCTTCCTTCTTTTCGCCAACTAGACACGAAACTGTCACAAAACGTGCAATTATGTCATGCTTTGGCGGACAATATCTTTGAAAAGTGTTAAATTGGTTATTTACATTTATTTGTTGAGCCCTTAGGTTAAACAACTGGCTGTTGTTGGCCTGTCTAACCTTTTTAACGGCGGCAATTTTTTTTTTAGATACAAACAAACGATACAAGTAAAGCCACAGAAAGGGGGGGGGAAACCAAAACTTCAACTATGACTAATACAAACGGTTTGTTAAAATGCAGTGTAAATCAGTTTTCTATGGAAATAAAATGTTTGTTAGGATTTTCTGTTGCAGAACGAAACGGAAAAGGAATGTTGTTGTTAGAATGGGGGATTTTTTTCTTTTCGCATAAAATTCAGGAGAAGTAATGGTTAGGGTTTTACGCTGTAGGCATTAAAATTAAAGAGAACAACTTGTTGGTAAAAATCGGAAATAAGAGATTTTTTTCGGGACTTTTTTATAAAATGTTCAAACCTTTATTATTGACAAAAGTTTCAGGGTATCCCCATATAACGGTATTCTGGGGAAAAGTTTTCAATCAACTTGGATGTAATTTTGTATTTTGGGTTCTCATGTTATGTCACATTTTCGTACTAAAAATTTTAAATTTGAAAGTACCATTATGAGGATTACTGGCACGGTTTCCAATGAAATAGGTTCTAATTTGGTACGTTGGATTCTCATTGGCTGTCAAATCTCACTACCAAAAACATCAGTATTGAACTCCGTTTTTTATAGCCCCATATAACGGTAGTCTCACTATTAGATATTTCAAGAATGTTAGTAATATTTTTCTCACTCATTTTTACGATATGTTCAAGAAGTTATATTCGGTATAAAAAGTTTGGACGGGCCCAACTTAACATCGTTTTTACTTGTTATACCCTTCACCACACTGTGGTACAGGAAACGAGAAAGATACATTGTTCCTTTTGAAAATATGCTTAAAATCACTTTCTAAGTCGATTTAAGCATGTCCGTCCGTCCGTCTGTCCATGTTAATTTGTAAACAAAGTACAGATCGCATTTATGATCCGAATTGGATAAAATTTGTCACAGGTCACATATTTCATCCAAGGCGGACCCTATTGAAATTGGAGAAAATACTTTCCTCCAATATTATCTAAATAGTGCATCAATCTCCTAATTTTTTCCGATTGAGGCACAATTTTGCACTACGTACTGAATTATTTCCAGTTTTGTTAAAATCGGTTCAGATTTAGATATAGCTCCCATATATAATTTCGTTCGATTTTATGTGAATGATGCACAAATTTTTGCACAGCATACCGAATTGGGTACACATTGATGTATGCGAAGTTTTGTTGCAATCGGTTCAGATTTAGATATAGCTTCCATATATAGTTTCATCCCAATATTTGTCCGATTGGGACTAAATTTAACACAGCATATTGAATTATTTCCAGACTCATGTCTGCGAAGTTTTGTTAAAATCGGTTCAGATTTAGATATTGCTCCAAAATATAGTATCGTCCGATTTAATGTGAAAGATACACCAAACTCTCAATTTTTTGTCCAATTGGGACAAAATTTTGCACAGCATACTAAATTATGTCCAGACTGATGTATGTGAAGTTTTGTTAAAATCCATTCAGATTTAGATCTAGCTCCCACATATAGTTTCGTCCGATTTTATGTGAATGATGCACCAAATTCTCAATATTTGTCCGATTGAGACAACATTTTGCGTAACGTACTGAATTAGGTCCAGAATAATGTATGCGAAGTTTTGTTGCAATTCGGTTCAGAATTATTTAATTTTATTTGTTTAGAGTGATGTATATTAAAGTTGCAAAAACCAAATGGTGTATGCATCGGTTGCTCAATAAGGTCCATGTGTTTATATATAGCTTCCATGCATAATTATGTTCGGTTTCATACAAATGGTACACCAAAGAATCCATGTCTGCCTGTTTGTCATGCAATTTGTCATTAATTTCAGAATGGTTCAAATATCAATGTAGATCACTCATTTATTTTCGCCCTATTCCATGGTTCCTCAAAAGATGCTATGTCTGTTCTTTCTACAGGATATTGTATATAATAATATCTTTTGTATGTACCCAAAGTGGTGAAGGGTCTCATGTAGTAGGCCCGCCCGACTTTTGTACTTTTCTTACTGGTTTTATTATAGTTTATTATAGTTTCTTGACCGTGTTTTTCTGCCGAATTCGCTGAAATTTGGTACGTTGGGTTCTTATTGGGTACTAAATGTCTCCACCAAAAATTATAAATATAGGTCCACTTTTTCGGGTAGCCCCCATATAACGGCACCTCCTAATTTTCAGTATTTTGGGGGTTTTGATCGTATTTTTCTACCGGATTGGCTGTAATTTAGTATTTGGAGTTCTTAATAGGTACAATTTATCTCCACAAAAAATTATGAATATAGGTCCATTTTTTCGGGTAGCCCCCATATAAGGGTATCCCCAATATTCGGTATTTTAGGGTTCTTGAGCGCGTTTTTCAACCGAATTCGCTGCAATTTGGTATTTTGTAGTCGTATATGGTAACAAATCTCCCTACCAAAAATTATTTATATTCGCCCCCTTTTTGGCGTAGTCCCCATATAACCCCCTTTTTTATATTAAAATAGTTATCTAATTTGTTCCGCGTTTTGGGTTTGGTTCTAAGAGTCTGTCGTCATCATTTAGCCTGCGGAGGATATCGAGATAAAGCTAGAACGTAAGGTTCGATAATGAACTATAACCCGCATTTAGGCCTAGCCCCTGTGTCGGAAGTATCAGAAGGAGTGCACCGATAGTCCACATCTTTGAACCTGAACTAAGTTTGGAAGAAATAATAATAGGCACAGGTTGGATGAAATCAAAATCTGGAAACATGTGTGGGAGGTATCAGAAGGAGTGCACCGATAGAAATAATAATAAGCACAGGTTGGATGAAATCAAAATCTGGAACATGGTTCAAATGTATGGTTTACATAACCGCGTTGTAAAAATGTCGGTATAGGTCCAATTTTTGGTAATTTCCCTACATTTTCAAGTACCTGTCAGAGGGTATCCAAAGTTCGCCTTTTCACTTGTTTATATTATAAACAATTTAATTGAAAACGTGTCCAAACTCCCTAGAATACCAAATAATGACGTGTACCGTTGTAAGGGGCTATTCTAAAGAGTGGATATGTATCAAGCATTTTTGTGGGGAGGTTTAGCATGGGAACACAAAGTACCAAATAACAGTCAATATGTCCAAAAACGCGTGCCAAAAATCATAAAAATATCAAATATTTGGGAGCACCGTTATTTAGGGGGCTATTCCAAAACGTGGACTGATATATCCTATTTCCAATACCAAGCATCCATGAGGTAGTAATAACGTAGTTGTAAAATTTCAAAGCTCTGTCAATTATTGTGAATTCTACAGTGATTTATACAGATGCACAGACAGAATATTTCGAGGTGTTGCAAACGGAATGAAAAATTGTATATACACGATGTTCAAAAGTGAACATCGATATATCGTATGAAAAAAAAAAATCATTTGAAAAATATGTGTAACAATTTCAAAATTTTCTCCCATTGTGGGGAAGGAAAGACCATGAAGAGTGTACCGTTATTCCACATCTTCAAACTTGATCTAAGTTTATGTTGTCTGAAATGGATTTGGTCCAAAGAAACATGGGGTCTAAATACGATATTTCGATGAACCACATTTTTGTCGTAGCAAAGTGTAGACAACCTCATTAGCCAAGGGGCTGATATAGTTGTGATTGGTATCAATAATACTAATTACAAAGAAAATATGTGTCGGTAAATTTGACTTGACTTTACCCACCAAACCCAGCATAACTTTAGCTTGGGGAAAAATATAAAAATCCCTTTATTTCTTTATTCTGTTGGAGTCTTGAATAACTTTCTCCTGACTAATTAGTTAATTTACCTACCTGGCTCAGTAAATAGAATATTTAGAAATAAAAATGACAAATAAAATCTGATACTATTTCCCAAATAATATACAATTTAATAAGACCTAACTTTCATCTAATCAATTTAATTATCTCCTTCAATATTATTGAAAAACAAAAAAGGTAATTTCAAATAGTTACCAATTTGTTTAATGATCCGACCCCACACGAAAAAACACAGCAATTTGAGCTACTGTTTTCTTGTTTTTTCTTAACCACACAAATTTATTTTATTTTAATTGGCCACTATTAAATAATTTACTGTATTTCAAATATAAATTTAAACTTCTTAACATGTTCGGCAATTAAAATTTCCAATAAAAATAAATAAAACTTTCCCATAGCCCAGCTATCAGCAACAGCCGCCTGATATACTTGCTTACCAAGTCATTAGATATTAAAATATGCACAAGATTTAGTTTTCCTTTTTATTCGGGAGGAAAAACCCAAAAACAATTTTCAAAATGCATTTAACATGTCTATCCCACATCTCAGCTATCCAGGTTAGTTGGGTTTATGGCTATCAAAGGTGATGTTGATCGGCAGCAGCGGCAGCCACTATTATCATATCGGAAACATGCAGACACAAAAACCGTGGAAGAAAAACTTACCACCACCACAACCATGGCCACGAGAAACCCGATTAACATATTCATGTTATTTTGTTTTATTTTATTAAAAAACAATAAGCCAGCTCAGCCTCTGTAAATTATAATGACGACGATGACGATGATGGTGGTGACGACGACGACAACTAAGGCGGGCATTTAAAAACTCATAAAAATTATAGAGAGTTTTTTATTATTGCTGTTGTTGTTATAGTTTACATGAGAGCTATGCTATTCTTGTTAGCCAGAGATTTCAAGATTTTTTCCTTTCTAAGCGCAGGCGTATCTTTCTATGTGTGTACGTATGAATATACATGGGTATGCATATGAAAGTGACCACCGTCCAGCATCCTCTAACATAGTAAGCCATCAACAAGCCAACATAACCGACATCCAGCCTCTTTTTTTCTGAAAATTGCTTAACTAAAAGCGAATTGTGAATGCGCATGCGCAGCGCACTGGGCCAACCCGGTCAGACCATACATGTGCCAATAACTCGTGAAAAACCACAAGACTATGGTTTACATGTGTACGTCGTTGTTGTTGTCATAGTTGTTGTCACAATCGTCTCGGCCTACCCACCGCTGTGGTATAAATTGCCATCGGTTTCATTTGCGGTTGAAATCGACTACTCATTTGAGGAATAAAATACTAGATTACATATTTTGCTGTTGTTGTTGTTGTTAATGTCTGGAAAAAAGGCCACATTCCCTTAAAAGTTTAGCTCTTGAAAGGAAAGGAACAAAAATAACAACAACAATGTGGATAGTTTTGGCATAGATCTTGCCGAAAAGCTAAGCCAGTGACAGGAACCCTGCCAAGCAAACCTTTATTATTGTCTGTCTTTGAGAAAAAAAATGATTGTTGTTGTTGGTTGTTTTAAGGTTTTAGCCACCAACAACACCGGCCTGTTTAGGTCTCAACTTATCCATGTCATTGTTTAATGTTGCGCAAAAATAATGGAACATAATTCTTTAAATGTAATTACAAATAAAAAAAACGTTTTTTGTGGACAATGTCCATATTTATTGTTTTTATGTACTCCCGCACTATGGGTTGGTGGTTTTATATAAGGAAAGGACCAAAATCGGACTGAACAAAAAACAAGTGAAAAAAGCGTTAAGTTCGGTCGAATTTTGGATACCCTCCACCATAGGAATACGTACAGGTGTGTGAAATGAAAATATGGGGAACATACCAAAAGTAGACCTATAACGACAATTCTACCAATCGATTGTTGCAAACCATAATGTAGACCAAATACAAATTCCAGCAATTTGATTGGGGGGTTTCCTAAAAACTTAAAACCCAAAAATGTTGGCCTATATTACGAACGCATGGTAGGGTTATACATTTGTATAAAATCCTCAAAATACTGCAATTAAGAGGACAAAGTTATATGAGACATACCTAAAACGGGACCAATATTGCCATCATTGGGTGGGAATTAGCGAATATTTTGAGTTTTATAATAAGAAGGGTTATGCCTAATTAAGGATCGATATAGCTCAATTTCAAAGCTAATATTAATACTCTTCACCACACTGTGGTACACGGTGCTACGTCTTTGTGAATATGTCTGATACAGGCAAAAGGAAACGAGATAGACACATGTTTCCTCTTGATAGTACCGTCCTCTTGCATATGTCCGTCCGTCTGGCTGCCCATGTTAAGTTGTAACCAAAGTACAGGTCGCATTTATGATCCAAATTGGATAAATTTGTCACAGCTCATTTATATGGTCTAGGACGAACCCAACTGAAAACGGGGAAAATCGGTTCAGATTTAGGTATAGCTCCCATATATAGTTTAGTCCGATTTTGATATATAGTTTAGTGCACCAAAGACCCAAATTTATGCCGATTGGTTTTATATATAGGGACTATGCCCAAAAGCGGGCCGATATACTCATTCTCGAACTTGACCAACTAGGTTTTCTATCTCGATCTCCTCCAAAGAAAGAACGATTACATATATAGTTTAGTCCGATTTTGATATATAGTTTAGTGCACCAAAGACCCAAATTTATGCCGATTGGTTTTATATATAGGGACTATGCCCAAAAGCGGGCCGATATACTCACTCTCGAACCTGACTAATTTTTTCTCAATATCCACCAAAGGAAGAACGATTACAACAGATGGATAAATAGACTAAATAATTTTACAATTCCATACTATGTAGGGTGTAAACGGACAATTTCGAGTAATGAGGTAGCCTCAAAAACCGGAACAACTCTGTTAACTATTTTAATATAAACAAGTGAAAAAGCGTTAAGTTCGGCCGGGCCGAACTTTGGATACCCTCCACCATTGATATACTGACAGGTACTTGAAATGAAAATATAGGCAACAAAAAGTGACTTTTTACAAACTGATTATGTAAACCATAATGCACACCAAATACCAATTTCAGCAATTTTTAATGGATATTTATACCCTCAGCCATATGGCTAATGAGGATGTATACACTTTGATACAGTCAAAATGTGTCTAATCGAAATATTGGTTCTAGACCCCATGTTTCTTTGGAGCAAATCCGTTTCAGAAAATTTTGATTTCATCCACATTTTGCCTATCTTATTATTTCTTCTAAACTTAGTTCAAGTTCGAAGATGGGGAATATCGGTCCACTCGTGGTACGTCCAACACAGGGGTTAGGCCTAAATCCGGGCTATAGTTCATTATCGAACCTTACGTCCTAGTTTTTTATCTCGATATACACCGCAGATGAAAATATTACAACAGAGTCTTAGAACCAAACCCAAAACGCGGAACAAATTAGATAACTATTTTAATATAAAAAGGGGTTATATGGGGACTACCCCAAAAAAAGGGCGAATGTTAAAAATTTTTTGGTAGGGAGATTTTTTACCATATACGACTACAAAATACTAAATTGCAGCGAATTCGGTTGAAAAACGCGCTCAAGAACCCCAAAATACCGAAAATTAGGGAAACCCTCATATGCGGGCTACCCAAAAAAAAAAATGGGTCCATATTCATAATTTTTTGTGGAGAGATCTGGAACCTACTAAGAACTTAAAATACAAAATTACAGCCAATTCGGCGGAAAACTGCGATCAAAACCCCCAAAATACTAAAAATTCGGAGGTACCGTTATATGGGGGCTACAAGAAAAAGTGGACCTATATTTATAATTTTTTGTGGAGACATTTAGTACCCAATAAGAACCTAATATACCAAATTTCAGCGAATTCGGTTGAAAACCACACTCAAGAACCCCAAAATACCGAAAATTGGGGAGTACCCTTATATGGGGGTTACTCGAAAAAATGGGCCCATATTCATAATTATTTGTGGAGAGATTTGGAACCTGTTAAGAACTCAAAATACAAAATTACAGCCAATTCGGTGGAAAACTACGATGAAAACCCCCAAAATACTAAAAATTCGGAGGTACCGTTATATGGGGGCTACCAGAAAAAGTGGACCTATTTTTATAATTTTTTGTGGAGACATTTAGTACCCAATAAGAACTCAATGTACCAAATTTCAGCGAATTCGGTTGAAAAACGAGCTCAAGAACCCCAAAATACCGAAAATTTGGGGGTACCCTTATATGGGAGCTATGCCTAAACGTGGACCGATATATCCCATCTTCGAACTTGACCTGCCTGCAGACAAAAGACAACCCTATGCAAAATTTCAGCAGCCTTAGATCGTCTTAGAATTTTACCCTGATCAAGAATATATACTTTATAGGGTCGGAAATGAATATTTCGGTGAGTTACAAACGGAATGACAAAATTAATATACCCTCCATACTATGGTGGAGGGTATAAGAACATATACTGTATACGGTACAAAAAATAAATATTTTTAAACAATTTTTATATAAAACCACGCCTTGGTTGAAGTTAAATATATATATATATATATATATATATATATTCTATTAAAAAATCCGCTGATTGTCATTCAATTTGTTGGGATGAACTTTATACACACTCAACTATGAGATGGAAATCCAAAGTACATAAAATCGATCAGGACTTTCTTTGGGGACTATGCCATGTTAATTGCAGCCAGATGGAAACAAAATACCTAGCTATTCACACTCTGGTTGGGCTAGGAACGTGGTGGCGTGGTGGTAAAATTTGGACTTATATTAAAAATGAAGAAACATTACTATCCACGACCTCTGAATATATTGTCACTTCGGTAACAAAATTCGCCTAGGGCATTAAAGGTTATAAAGTGGCTGAACCTTCATATAGGTAGGAAGATCTTCCACCCAATGCGAACATAAATTTTTAAATTATAGATAATTCTAAAATACCGAATACGGCACACCCACATGTATTATGGGGACTACCACGATACTTTGACCAATATTAATCTTTTTGGTAATTTAGAATGAGAAATATCAAATTTAAATTCTCAAAATATTGCAAATTTGGTCAATTTTATACGAGTGCTATGCCAAAACATGGATCAAATATTGCGAGCCCTTCGTGATTTCAGCACACGGATAAAATGTGTAGACTGATTGTCGTCCTACCCCATTTTCAATATAATCTTTTCTTATAAAGCTTGATACTTTAATTTGCGAACAATGCAATTGCGGTGCTTATAGTAAACGAAACGGAAGTTTTTTTTTTAAACCATTAACAATTGAAACCCCCAAAAAGAAAAGCGAATGTGAGAAGTGAAGTGATATTTGAATGATATTCAAAATGTTAATGAAGAAGCCTAACTGCCAAGCCATGCCACACCACTCCATTCAAAACAATAAACCAATGACAACAAACAGAGTGAATGGGCAATTGAATGAGTGAATGAATGAATGACAGTGTGAGTGAATGAATGTATTTAGCATTAAACATTTAACACGTGTTGAATGCTGTTGTTGACACATGGATGATTTGTCTGTATGTCTGTCTGTACCGAACCGAACTACCGACATGCCATGCCATGGCATCTGGTTAATGTGGCTACCATTCAGGCGTTACGGCATTGCCTGCCACAGGTATGAGTGTGACAGTGAAATGGAAAGGGGGCAAATATACCCGTTAAGCCAACCAACCAACCATTCAAACAGCCAGCCAGCCAACTTCATATGCAGTTCAAACCTCATCCTCATTTTTGCTTGTTTTGTTGATTTTTTTAGTTTAAACAATGGCCTTTAAACTCTTGTTGGGAAGTGGGGGAGTGGGGGCAGGAAATCCATTGCCTCAAAACAAAAGCCAGCAGACAACAAAATTGCTGAAAAGCTAAAATACACACAAAATTTCAGCACTATTCTGGCATCCTCATACCGCACCGCTCATTCTGTTGAATGTCAAAATAAAAGCGAAACCCACAATTCTGTGGCAAAGTCACATGCATCAATGTGGCAGCCAGCAACAAGCATACGTTTTGTTGTCGCCTAAAACAAAAGCCATGGACAATACCGCACAGCAACAACAATATTCCAGGGAGAGACCTCACAAACTAAACTTTTTAAGAAGGGTATGACGGATACGCTCGCTGCACTTATAATGAAAAAATTGCCAACAGATCGGTGCTGTTGGCTTCATTGTCGATTACAGGGTAATGCGCCGGGCATTGAAATTGGTGTGGTATGCGTGTATGTATGGTTGTGCCACAGGAAAGGAAAGGTTATGTTATTTTTGTCCATGTGCAATTAGTACTCCGTTAACATGTCTTGTCGGCTAACAACACCAACAACAATGGTAATAATTGCTCGTAAAATTGAACATTTACAAAATCGTTAAAATGAAAGGCAGAGGAATCCGAACCGAAAGAATGTGAAATACTTTAAAGAGGTATCCAAGAAAGTTAATACGCTCTCACTTATATCTTGCATTTTGAGATCTTTCACTTCGAAATGGGTACGTACAGACAGATGCTAAGGTATGTTATGTTGAATATCCACACTACTTTGGTGGGCTTTCTACGAGGAAATTTCTTATCAATTTTTTGAGATTTTTCGGGAAGTGAAAGATCATAAGAGAGTGGCAGCAAATGTATTTCTTTCTGGGGAGGAGTAGTATTTTGGGATATTTATTCTGCTGATAGATTCTGTCTTGGTGGAATATGAATATCAATATCAGTATGTTTTGCAAACCGATTGGATTTTCAAAGAATTAAGTTGTAATTACTTCAGTGGGTAAAATATAGCACCAAATCTGTTGTCAAACCCAGACGAATTTAATTTTGTAATTTCCCACTTATACTCAATTTTTATTATATTTGAAGAAAACATAAATATAAATAGTATGTATTTTTATACCCTACTCAACTATGTTGTCAGGGCATTATAGCTTTGTGTAGCCCCAAAAGTTTGTAACGCCACGAAATATTGGTCCTAGACCCACCTTTAAGTATACCGATCGTCATATATCGACTAGCTGATTCGACCTAAACATGTGTGTCCGTCCGTCTGTCCATTATAATTTGTAAACACGATACAAGCCACAGTTATGGACCAATCTTCACGAAATTTTGCATGTAGGATGGGTTCGGCCCAATGAAGACCCCTATAATATTTGGTAAAGATCGCTTAATATTTAGGGGATGAAATGGACCAAATACTTAATTTTTGTTGGTTTTTCTGGTCGCTCCAGAGGCCGCAATTATGGCCCAAAAACCTCAATTTTTTACATGGAGAAGGGGATTGGGCCAAAGAATAAGCATGTCTGTTTTTATAAATATCGATCAATATTGACCGGGTCAAATGAACCCTGACTTTTGTGTGAAAAATGACAAAATTTGTATTCTATAGCGTACATATTTACACCTGAAGGACATAGACCCGAGAAGTTGATGGTGTATCAAAGATGAGTGGTTGGCCTTTAAATTGATACCAATTATATTGTCTTATGTTTTCGAATGCGGGAGTTACATTTTTTTTTTTTTTTTGTTTTTCTATTTCTTATTTTTTTATTACTTTTCCATTCATTATCACTACTGTCCAAGTAAAAATTTTAAGAATAGTGTTAAAATACACTAAGCACATAACAAAGACAGACTCATCAGCAGCAGCTTCTGTACACACACACCAATAAACTATGATGATGTTTACTTGGCGTGGGTTTGAGCCTTTCTCATTTGAGTGAGGATGTTGGACAATTCTTCACGCTTCCTCTTGGCACGGATGTGTGTGCCCAAACGGCGTTTCAAGAATTTCAAAGCACGCTTATCCTTGGAAACCTTCAACAATTCCATGGTTCTCTTCTCATAAGGAGCATGACCAACGACTTCACGGACCAAATCGCGCATGAATTTGGTGTGACGGGTTTGAATGTTCTTCAAACGGGCACCACGCAATCCCTTGACTTTCTTGGTACCGGTGTACTTGACATTCCTGACTTTGGTGGTCTTGTGTCCCTTGTTGAGACCGACACAGAGTTCGTAGCGTACTGCCATTTTGCCTTAGCAATTGTCAAAAGGCGGAAATATTTATAGGTGCTTACGTATTCATATATTCTTTAGTAACGCATTAGAGGGCGGAAATATATCGCAGATCGCTTTGAAATTTTTCATGAGGTTCCAGTTAAGGTCAAGGACAACGCCTATAAATTTCGGTGATGATCAGATAATATTTTTGGAATGAAGTGGACCGAAAACTTAATTTGTTGTGTTTTTATGGAGACGATATATAGGCCACAATTCTAAGCCGAACATCACAACAACACCCACGGTGAAGGAAATCTGAACAATTAATTAGAAGTGCTTTACTGAATATTTATAATATTCGGAAAATATGCCAGTGTAAGGCAATGGGGTGCAAATATCACGAATTATTGTCAGGCTCGGAATAAACATCCGCAGCACTTAGAGTTCCGTGGTAGTTGTGTAGGATATCGTATGGTCGGCCCCGTCCGACTACACTGCTCCGCTCACTGGTTTTAGTAGTAATTTTGTGAAATATTCACCGGTACTTAATATATTGTAGATCAGAGTAAAGTTCTAGAACAATCTACGTTATCACTCATAGGAGTTTGGCTATCGGAGTTTTACATGGTCCCCTTGAAAATATGTCTCACGATCTCAAGCGATGCTAGTCAAAATGTCCCCGATCTATTTTAGATATTTTCAAAGCCATAGTAAATGTATGTTTGACAGAAAATGTTCAATATATTAGGCTGGGGAAAAATAAATCCATTATTTTTTCGGCAGATGGCTGTACTGATAGATATCACGTTAAGTATGCTCTTTGGAAGAGTGGCATTTCGTAGTAAAAAAATGTTTGCTGTTTTTTGTTTGGTGCATTCAGTGGTGAGTTACAGGGTGTTAAAAATGGAAGTGAACAAAGAGAAAATTCGGTACATTTTACAGTTTTTCTTTGAAAAAGGCGAAAATGCAAGCCAAGAGCTAATATTGTGAATTTTGTTTATGGTTTCCATACTGTAAGAGCCAATTATGTGCAATTTTCGTAGATTCCCTACAGGAATTTTTGATGGTAAAGATGCACTTCGCACACATAAGCCGGTCGTCGAAAATTGCGATAAAATCGGAGAAATGATCGAAGTTGACCGGCCTGTTAGCAGTTGTAACATCGCCTAGGATGTAAAAATCAACCAAAAACTGTTTTAAACCATTTACAATTGACCAGAAACGGCCAGAATTGGCCAACAGGAGAGGTGTCGTGCAGTGTTGCCAAAACTTTGTTGATAAAAATGTTACATTTTGTTAAAAAAAGTGCTAAAAAATTGAGAAAGTGCTTTTAAAATTTATAGAGAGATATATATATCTTACAAATTCTATACAATTCGCTGGAATTTGACATTTTGCGTTCTTCATTCTTTGTGATAAATATCATTTCCAAAAATTATCAATATGAGTACATGTTTCGGGTTAACCTCGAACGAACGAATCCTACATCATACAGTATTTTGGTCCGGTGGGCACGTTTTTCACACAAAGGGTCCAATGGCGCAAATTCTCATTTTCCAGAAAATCGTCCAACCAAAAACAATTTTTATAAACGTTGTAGTAGAAATGTACAAACATTTGTACATTATTGCTCGCCACTGTAGCCCTCATATTAAAGGCACACTGTCCTTGACCCACATTTTAGTATACAGTCATATCTCGCCTAGCTGAGGCCATAATTATGACCTTAACACCATGAAATGTTACAATAGGAAGGGAGTCTGGCCAAAGAGTAAGCATGACTGTTTTGATGAAGATCGGTCAATATTTAGCCGGTCAAACGAGAGAAATTGATGGTATATACCAGAGGTGTTATTGATACCAATTATATAGCTGTATGTACTCGGATGTGGGAGACATACGTAAATATTTAAGAGGACCCCCCATTCTCGGTGTCAAATATTTTTATTTATTCATTTTATTTTTATTCACCACACTGTGGTACAGGGTATTATGTCTTTGTGCATATGTTTGTAACAGGCAAAAATAATCGAGATGGACCCATGGTTCCTTTTGAGAATATGCATAGAATCACTTTTTGAGTCGATTTATGCATGTCCGTCTGTCCATGTATTTTTGTTAACAAAGTACAGGTCGCATTTATGATCCGATTTGGATGAAATTTGGCACAGGTCACTTAACTGGCACAAGGACGAACCCTATTGAAATTGGGAAAAATTGGTTCAGATTTAGATATAGCTCCCATATATATTTTCGAACGATTTAAGGTAAATGGTGTACCAAAGTCCCTATATATCTTTCGATTTGTACGAAATTTGACACAGAGTAATTAATAGGGTCTAGAATGATGTGTGTTAAGTTTCCTGAAAATCGATTCAGATTTAGATATAGCTCCCATATATATATTCGTCCGATTTTAGGTAAATGGTGCACCAAAGTCCCTATATATCCTTCGATTTGCAAGAAATTTGGCATAGCGTACTGAATTAAGTCTAAAATGACATGTGTTAAGTTTCGTGGAAATCGGTTCAAATTTAGATAAAGCTCCCGTATATATTTTGGTCCGATTTTATGTAAATGGTGCACCAAAGTCCCTATATATCCTCCGATTTGCAATTTGTGTGAACTAAGTCTAGAACGATCTGTGTTAAATTTCGTGAAAATCGGTTCCGATTTAGATATAGCTCCCATATATATTTTCGTCCGTTTTTATGTAAATGGTGCACCAAAGTCCCTATATATCATTCGATTTGCACAAAATTTGACATAAGGTACTGAATTAAGTGTAGAATGATGTGTGCCAAGTTCAGATTTAGATATAGCTCCCATATATATTTTCGTCCGATTTTGGATTTATAAGTAAATTTGGATTTATAAGTAAATAAAGAACTCAAAATGTGGCCAAATGCAAAAAACATACTGAAATAAGAGTAACCTCACATGTGGCAAGTCAAAGACATAAAAGTATAAAGATAGGACAATTGATACGTAAACAATTTCCAACAGATGGTTTTTCCTCTGTTGTTACGATATCATAACAACAGAGAGAACAATATTAAACGTTTTTACTGCTATATCTTAAGCTTATTAAATAAAAAAATATATTTTGAGTGCATATCTCTGATTTTATTTAGATTTTACAAACACATTATCGCGTAATGGCGTTTTTATTGTTAACATGCCTCTGTTATACCTGATTCCCCCTGGATATTTTTTATAAACTATTTGGTCATAATGCATTTTGTCGAGTCTTTACGGTTTTTATGTCTTTGGACAAGTTTCGTTGAAATCGGTTTAGATTTCGATATTTTGCTTTAAATTTATTTACATTATTTTATCCCATTGTAAGAAGCAACTCTATATCTGACCAAAATTTAGTATAGGTTTAGTGACATGTTTAATTCCATGTTAATGGTCCTTCAATAATGCGACGTCTGTTAGGATTCATCTGTTTAATATACCCACAGTGGTGAAGGGTATCATATAGTCGGCCCCGTCCGACTTTACTACTTTCCTTACTGGTTCTACACTAATTCAAGAATGTCCCTACAAAATTTCAAGTGAAAATCTCAAAAACTCTTGAAGATATACGACAAGTGAGTGAGAATTTTCAAAAAAGAACTTTTCTTAATCACCAAAAACAACAACAACCAAATTTTGAAAATTATTTTTTAAATCTTCAAATATACCTTAACATGCATTGGTATTCGTTTACCAGCCCAATGAAAATCTTGAACATTTAAAATCGTGAATGGGGGAGATCCCCTTAACGGTGTCGATGTGTTTTGATATTGTTCAGTATTACTATTACCCCATTAGAGGGCGGAATTGTCGTGACGATCGCATTGAAATTTTACATGAAGTTCCGGTTATGGTCGACGCTTATATTTTTATATATTTTAATATCACCGAACTACTGTGCATATCCACACATAATAATCTCTTTAACAACAACATACAATTTTTACTCTGTAAATCATTTTCAAAACTACTGTCGTTGTTTACAATCGGATAAGTGCTACTCAGCAGCTATTGGTTGTAAACCAGAACAGACAACAACAATAACACAAAATCGTAGTTGATGAAGTCTGCGATGATGTTGACAAGATATGAATGCCTACATGGCAGAATGAGTGAGTGCTAGGGCCCCGCATCATATAATGGGATGCTACATGAAAATATATAGCACTTCCTTCTTTACAAATGTTTCTTCTACACGGAATGAAAACATGAAAAATAAAATGTTAAAAAGAATTCCAGTAGGTAGCAAATCAGTCGATCATCATTTACAAAAAAAAAAAAAAAAAATCAGCCAATGAATCTAAAGAGTTGAACTACATTATCAGACAAGAGAGTAAAAGACCAAAAAAAAAAAAACGAAAACAGAACACAACTTAAACCAATTATTACTTTACTACCAAATTGCAAAAACATGTTAAAATCATGTTTAACATGTTGGCGAAAAACGAACAACAAAAACACTACAACAAACGTAAATATAACAACGCCATTGCCACCACCATCCAACAGAACAGCAGCAATTTCTCAACGTAAATGCCACCACCAACCACTCATCCTCATCCCAAAACGAAAAAGGATCATTGAATACGAATGACTTATGTCTGTTTGGTACTGAAGTGCGTTAACTGCTTTCGATTTGTTTGTTTCCTTGGTAGACTTCGTCTGTCTAAAGGTAATGCCATCGACAGCAACAACGTCCAACCGCTGCAACATCATCTGCTTTGCCATCACCTTTTTCAGACAACCGAACATACCATACATGCCAAAGGAGTTGAGATGTTTTTGTTGTTGTTTTGTGGCACATGCAACATCAACCACCACCAACATCATGTAATGTGTGGTCATGCCACAGCAACACTCACTACTCAATCGTTCCTTTTTGGTTTTATCGTCATCGAACAACCGTAACTGGGGTCACTTAATGACACACATTGAACTGAACAATAAAAAAAACAGCAGAAAATAAGTACCACGAAAAATAGATGGATGGCAGCAGCCGCACACCAGGGCAAGAAAATTGAAGCATTCCTTTATTTAATAATAATGACGATGAAGAGAACTTCGAGTACGTGATTATATAAAATTTACCGATGATTTGTTAACCCATCCCTTTAAGGAGAGGGTATGAAATAAAAGAGTTATGAGTATATTTGTATACCCTGCATCAAAAAGTGGATTGCACATAGATATCTAATACTCCTGAGTTGCTTGGTATTGGAAATCCTACAATGGCACAGTACCATTTTTGCCTCAAAAACTTGGCCTCATTTTAGGTTCTTGGAGGGTTAAAAAATGTTTACAGAATCATTATACCCTACGCAACTATGTTGTCAGGGTATTATAGCTTTGTGCAGCCCCAAGAAGTTGTTACGCCGCGAAATATTGATCCTAGAACACGATAAAGGCCACAGTTATGGACTAATCTTCACGAAATTTTGCATGTAGGATGGGTTCTGGCCAATGAAGACCCCTATTGTTTTTGGTAAAGATCGGTTAATATTTAGGGGATGAAATGGACCAAAAACTTTATTTTTGTCGGGTTTTCTGGTAGCTCCAGTGGCCGCAGTTATGGCCCAAACAACGCGAATTTTTGCATGGAGAAGGGACCAAAGAATAAGCATGCCTGTTTTGATAAAGATCGGTCAATATTTAGCGGGTCAATTGGACCCTGACTTTTGCGTGAAAAATGGCAAAATTTGTATTCTATAGCGTATTTATTTACTCCTGAAGGACATATACCCGAGAAGTTTATAGCATACCCAAGAGGAGTTGTTGGCCTTTAAATTGATACCAATTATATTATCGTATGTAATCGGATGTGGGAGTTACACGTAAGTATTTTCAGGAGATTACGTATTCAGATATTATTTAGTACCCATTACCACGCTAGAGGACGGATATAGCGCTGATCGCTTTGAAATTTTCCATGAGGTTCCAGTTATGGTCAAGGACAAAGTCTATAATTTTTGATGACGATCAGATAATAATAGGTGCTTTTGACCTCTAATCGGGGTGAAAATATTAGAAATATTACACAGACTCGGAATAAAAATCCGCAGAAAGTTTGAGTTCCGTGGTAGTTGTGTAGGGTTATCGTATGGTCCGCCCCGTCCGACTATACTGCTCCGCTCACTGCTCTTAATACTGCTTACACTCCAACCGAAGTAGTTGTAATTTAACATTATGGGCCCAACCGAAGGTGCTCTAATTCGAGGCATACAGTTTTGTATAATATTGGTCAATAATTTTTAATATTCCACATATATAGGTTCCGCAATATTTTATTATTTTAATAGATTTACATCTTCAACCGAAAAAACTTGGCAGTCTTCATCTTCAACCGAAAAAACTTGGCAGATCATTATAGGCCCCTGCCTTGATATTGCATCCATATAAGAAAACAAACAATAACCCTAATTTAGGTATTTTTATGGTCCTAGGTACTTTTGAAATCGAAACGTCCGAAAAGCCGTTGGTATAGTCGACCTATTTAAATTATGTTATCTACATTAACATTCTAAGCGATATGGCTACATGCAGGCATTTCTTTCCTTCATAAAATAATTGCTCGTAGTAAGAAAAGTTATTGTTTTTATACCCTCAGTGTTATGACTAATGAGGGTATATACGGCAAAAATGTGCCTAATTGAAATATTGGTTATAGACCCCATGTTTCTTTGGACCAGATTCGCTTCCGACAATTTGGAATCGATTTATAAATTTTCGACCGTCTGTCCGGTTTGCACTATAACTCTTAAAGAGAGTAACCGATTTCATTCAAACTTTTCACATCGTTATATTTCTTACCAAGTTCGAAGATGGGGAATATCGAACATAACAGATGGTATACAATGTTTGGACGGGCCGAATATAATGACTTTTTTATACGCTCCACCGTAGTATGGAGGATATATTAAAATTGTTTTTTCCGTCGAAATAATGATTCTTCTTTTGATCTTGATCGCCAAAATTTGGCATATAGTTGTATTTTGTCTGCAGGCAAGTCAAGTTTGATGATGGGCTATATCGGTCCACGTTTAGGCATAGCTCCCATATGAGGGTACCCCACCAATTTTCGGTACATTGGGGTTCCTGAGCGCGTTTTCAACCAAATTCGCTGAAATTTAGTACCTTGGGTTCTTATTGGGTACCAAATTTCTAGACTAAAAGTTATAAAAATAGGTCAACGTTTTCTCGTAGTCCCCATATATGGTACCCCCCCTCCCCCCCCCAATTTTTAGTGTTTGGGAGTTTTAATGCATTTTCGTCCGAATTGGCTGTAGTTTAGTACTTTGAGTTCTTCTTATATGGTAGCAAATCTCTCTACTAAAAACTATAAATATATAAGGGTACCCTCAATATTCGGTATTTTGGCATACTCGAACGCATTTTCAACTAAATTCGCTGTAATTTGGCATTTTTTAGTCGCTCCCTTTTAGGGGTAATCCCCATATATCCCCCGTTTTTAGTATTAAAATAGTTATCTGATTTGTTCCGCTTTTAGGTTTTATCCCCATATTGTCGTATTCCACCATAGTAGAGGGGATATTCTGTACTCGATTTTTTGCAATCATTCTATCTTCGGACGATAACGAGATAAACCAACTAGAACGCCAGGTTTGATAATGGAACATATCGACCCGCATTTAAGCCTAGCTCTAATAATGATATCTACACATTTTCGGCATTTTAAATATTTTGCCTAAAGGAAGGTATTGTGATGCAAATATGTTAGGTTCGAAATTGATCTATATCAGTTCTCAATTAGACATAGCACCTTATATAATGATAACTCCAAATGTTCGGTAATTGCTACACGACGTAATCAATCCCTCTTTATGTATAGCCTCCAGGGGTGTACACATACAATTTGTTTCTGCGATGAAAATTTTCATATTGAACAAGCAACTTCCACCCCACCCGAAGTAAAATCCTGTGTACGTTGATGACCTCATATAAATTGAAAACAGGATGAGCTCAACACACTTTGGCTCATACCTTTTTTCGAAACAAACTTCGCGCACTCCGATTGTGATCCCTCAATAATATAATTTTTGAATATTTTTGTAGGGCTTGACGGCGGACTTATCAATTCCAAGTTTTGGCCGCTCAATAAGGAGTTGATTTGAGCTGATGTGTAGCAACTTACAATGATTCGTCTTATTTTATTCTTTTCTGGAATTTCTCCGAAGGCTTCAGGCAATCAAAAAATGGCGTTCCACTCAGAATTGACCATTCTACGTTTGTCAAGCGGAACTGTCGTATATAAAAGTTTTGCAGAAGAAACCAAGCGAACAATTGCTTCGAAATGTTTCTTCCACAATTAAGTGTCTGTCTTGACCCGTTTTAGAAGACCCATATGAATGCTGTTCTGTATCTGGCTCATACGAATAGAACCACAAGTCGTTACCTGTAACGATCCGTTTGAGCAACACGACATTGTATTTTCCGTTTAGAAAAAATACATGTACTAGCTAGCATTTCCAATTGGATTATCCACGTGTTTTTTATACCCTTCACCACACTGTGGTACAGGGTATTATGTCTTTGTGCATACGTTTGTAACAGGCAAAAGGAAACGAGATAGACACATATATGCATGTCCGTCCGTCTGTCTGTGCATGTTAAATTGTAAACAAAGTACAGGTCGCATTTATGATCCGAATTGGATGAAATTTGGCATAGGTCACTTATTCGGCCCAAGGACGAACCCTATTGAAATTGGGAAAAATCGTTTCAGATTTAGACATAGCTCCCATATGTATTTTCGTCCGATTTAAGGTAAATGGTGTACCAAAGTCCCTATATATCTTTCGATTTGCACGAAATTTGACATAACGTACTGAATTGAGCCTAGAGTGATGTCTGCCTTGTTTCGTGAAAAGCGGTCCAGATTTAGATATAGCTCCCTTTTATTACAGATTTATTTTAAGTAATTGACGCACCAAGGAACCAATAGGCTGATAGGAACAAAACGTTCTGAAATTACTATAACCTAACCTGTAACATGTTTGTTTGAAGTCGCTTAATATTTGGATAGGGCTTCCATATATATTTTCGCCCGATTTCAAGTAAATTGGGCATCAAACTCCTCATGTAGTCAGATTGAAACAAATTTTGCACAACTTACAAAATTGAGCATAGAATTACGTAGATGCGTTTTCTAGAAGTACAGGCATAGCATATTTGTTTGAAGTCGATTCACATACTTTATGGATAGATCTAGGTAGACTCACATTTAGATAAATATCACATATTTTATTTCATCCAATTTTATGTTAATAGTCCTGTTTAATATACCCATAGTAGTGAAGGGTATCATATAGTCGGCCCCGTCCGACTTTACTACTTTTCTTACTGGTTTTTTTTTTGTATTGAAAATAAGATATATCGGTATAATATTTAGAGTAACCTTCATGTGAACTCATTATCACAAAAACGATCAATATTGACTTAACACTAGAAAGACGGGAATTTTGTATATACCTATATTGCCTAAAATCGGTCAAAATGACTTCATTCTGAAAAATTTTTTATTGTGTAAAGAAATTTTTTTTAAACTATTTTTTTAATATTTGTTACATTATTTACAATCATACAAAACGTTGTTATTATTTGTTTTCGGTGGTAGGGCTCTCGGGTTTCCCCTTTTGAAAAATAAGACCGCGGACAAAACGTTCGAAAAAAGAGGAAGACTTTACTCTAAGAGTGAAATCGACTGGAAATATAAAATTAATTTTTCCCGATTTGTGTGTTCGTATGTGTTTCTAGAGTAGCAAACGGGTTTCGATGTTGTTGTACCGATCTGGTCATATAAGAAATTTACTTTATACAGTAATAAAAGTAGTTTGATTATTTAATATTTCAAAAAAGTCAAAATGACCGCTTTTAGGCTATTTAGGTATAGCACATGTGAATACGGGGAATGAAAGAGGGGAGGAAGCAGCTACTATGATTAATAAACGTAGTTCTATGTGGTAGAAAAAGTCACCAAATTTTAAGAAGCTGAGTCATAATATACACAATTGTTTTTGTACTTGAAATTTAAAAACCGTCAAAATGACTGCTCTCGGCAATCTAGTGTTAAATTTATGGGTAAGCCCCCTATACCCTCCCAAATGTCGGATGTCTAAAGACGTTTTCAAGCTAAATGACAATATTTGATATGTTAGTGTTTTATTCAGTGTAAAATCTTCCTATCAAATATTTACCACGACATAGCCCTTATATAAAAATGCCTATTGATTTTACGTATGTACTTCGAATGTTTACTTTATGCATATTATGTCCAGCTTTTTAAAATGCAATATAAAGCTTTTTTCTGAATCGGAATCTGACAAGCTAGTAGCCGATCGATTTCAAATTTTGGGAAGTTTCTCTGTGAGTGTATAGCTTTCGTATGAACTGGGATAAATCCAATCGGTAAAGATCTTCCTTATTTTTAACTTGGTTTGTGGTAAAAAAATAGTCGATTTCCTTGACACATATTTGTTGTCTTTTTGCTAGCCCTCGTATGACGTAATTTATTTCTCCTTAGTTGCAGCAGAATAAATTAAAACGAGTCAATTCTACTACACCATCATTTATCAATTCCTTCCCATTTTCCATTTCACCCAAATTAAGATTATTATTTATTTTCTTAATATCGTTCTTTCACACCTTAGTAGCCACATATTTAACACTTCTCTAACAGTTTTGGCTTCTCAGAAAATCTAAATCTAGTTCAACATAGATTTGGATTTCAATTCAAGTTTTCAGATGTGTTTTTGTTTTTTCTAAATGTTGCCTAGCCCAAAGTGACAGATGTTCGCATGCCACCTCAGTGAACAGTTTACGCGTTTGATAGACACACTAAACATTTTATCACGCGATGGCACTGTGTTTTGATGCATTGCCATGATTTGTGTTTTTTCTTTGGTTGTGGTGCTGCTGCTGTTGTTGTTGTTGCCGATGCATTTTTCAAATAAAACTGTTAAAAATCTGCGGGATGCCATCCAAATAGTTCTGCTTACCAGTTGCCAAACGTCATTTTAGATTAGAAGCAACCGAAAAAATGCAGTGGAAAATTTTCTAATGATGGAAAAAACCAGTTCTACAAAAAAGATTGTTAGAAAGATGTGCAAGATGAAGGGGAGAATTTAAACGGACAAAAGTTATAAAGAAATTTGTGGGAGAAATTGGAGTTGATTCTAGATATTTGATTTTACATAATATTTTAAAAATAATAAAGATAATTTTTTTTGGAATATGATAATGTGTAGGTATGTTGCATTGTAAATTGTAGTCGATTGAGTTTTACATAGCCTACAATTCCTACATGAACCGGTATAAGGACATTTCATGTTGCTTTCTAACCTAGTCAAGCAAAAGTTTGCAGATGGAATTTGTTAAAGTGCTCCACTAGCATGAGTCTCTGTTGCCGACCAAATGCGCTACACTTTTTTCACGACGACTTCAAAGAGACCAATTGGCCTTTATAAAGACCTGTGGTCTATACAGGACGACAATTCTAAATGATGCACCAGAACCTGTTGGCATAAAGTCTTCGGAGAAATACGACCTCACACACTTTTTTTGAGGCAATTTAAATCGGAATGGACAAAATGTCAAAAATACCGAAAAAAGAATAGGCATAAAGAAATGAGATAGACCCATGGTTCCTTTTGAGAATGGTAAACAAAGGTCGCATTTATAATCCGATTTGGATGAAATTTGGCCCATGTCACTTATTTGAAAAAAGAACCGGAAAAAATTGGTTCAGATTTAGATATAACTCCCATATTCCTCCGATTTTACGTAAATGGTGCACCAACCTCCGAAGGTTTACCCGATTAAGACAAACCTTTGCACAGCGTACTGAATTCAGTCCAATTTCAAGTTTTGTTGAAATCGGTCTATGAAGTTTTGTTTAAATCGATCCAGATTTAGACATAGCTTCCATATATATTTTCGTCCGATTTGAATTTTGTTCTGATCAAGAATATAACCACATTATGGTGTCTCCGGTGAATATTTCAAGGTGTTGGAAATGAAATGACACCTTATGATGAAGGAAACAAAAAGTCGCAGTTTATTGTGGTTTTATGCTGGCGGCATAAGTGGACAGGACTTCTTCAATGATACTGGAAATCGTAACATAACCGTAACATATCGGTAAGCGGTACAGTTTGATGATGCAAAATTTTTTACCCCATATGATGCAACTTGACTTACATGACATGTGTTTTCAACAAGGTTGTGCCACATGCCACACAACACGCGTAACAATGGACTTATTGAGAGGCGAGTTCGGTTAAATGGTGTACCAAAGTCCCTGCAAATCTTTTGATTTGCACGAATTTTGGTAAAGCGTACTGCATTAGGTCTAGAATGATGTGTGTTAAGTTTCGTGAATATCGGTTCAGATTTAGATATAGTTCCCATATTTAGCTTTAGGTAAATGGTGCACCAAAGTCCCTGCAAATTTTTTGATTTGCACGAATTTTCGTAAAGCGTACTGAATTAAGTCTAGAATGATGTATGCTAAATTTCGTGAAAATCGGTTCAGATTTAGATATAGCTCGACATAGTTTCGACCATTTTTAGGTAAATGGTGCACAAAAGTCCCTGAAAATCATTAGATTTGCACGAATTTTGGCATAGCGTACTAAATTAAGTCTAGAATGTGTCTAATGTGTGCAAAGTTTAGTACAAGTCGGTTCAGATTTGGATATTGCTCCCATATATATTTTCGTCCGATTTTAGGTAAATGGTGCATCAAAGTCCCCGTATATCTTAGCGATATACGGGGTGCTTAGAATTATGTGTGCAAAGTTTCGTGAAAATCAGTTGAGATTTACGTACTCCTCCTATATATATTTTCGTCCGATTTTAAGTTAATGGCGCACTAAAGATTCATAGATAGTCCGATTGACACAACGTACTGAAGTTAATATAAATTAATCTCTGGCAAGTTTCCTTGATATATAATTTCTCCATATATATTTTCGACATATTCATGTTGATTGTACACCAAATAATCAATGGGTATCTGATTGAAATTAAATTTTAAACAGTGCAACATACCGAATAGCGTGTGTCAAGTTTGATTTAAATCGATTTACAAAATTTAGCATAGGTTTCAGAATGACATGTGTAAGGATTTATGTTAGTCGGTTTAGATATAGAAAAATATCACATATTTAAGTTCGTTCAATTTAATGTCAACGTTCTTTCGAAAAGTCTACGTCTTTTAGGATACGTATGTAGAATATACCCAAAGTAGTGAAGTTTATCATGTAGTCGGCCCAGTCCGACTTTACTACTTTCACACTGGTTTTTTAACTTTAAATTTTTTAACTTTTTGAAAATCGCTCTTTATATGGTGATTAATATAACAATACAGACTTCCATTCACGAACACAATTCCATCTGTATCACAGGGCATATTAAGACATTTACACTATGCAACACATAAAATAATTATCGGCAAATTAAAAAAAAAAAAACAGTAAGGAAAGTAATAAAGTCGGACTGGGCCGACTATATGATACCCTTCACCACTTTGGGGATATTCTACATATGTATCTTTACAGATGTCGTCTTTTCGAACGAACATTGACATGAAATGGACGAACTTAAAAATGCGATCTTTATCTACAAGTAAACCGACTAACATCAATCCTTACACATGCAGTTCTGCAATCTATTCCATACTTTGTAAATAGACATCACTGTTTATGCTTCACAGTTTAAAATGTAATATCAATCAGGCACCCATTGATTATTAGGTGTACAATCAACATTAATAGGTCGAAATTATATATGAAAGCTACGCTATACCGATTGCAAGGAATCTTGCCAGAGATTATTTTATATTAATTTCAGTACGTTTTGTCAATCGGCATAGCTATGGGTCTTTAGTAAACCATTTACTTAAAATCGGACGAAAGTATATATAGAGGCTATATGTAAATCTAAACCAATTTCAACAAAACTTGACACACGAAAGGTTATAGTAACTTCAGTACATTGTACATAATTGTGTGCTGGTCGGCCAATCTTTGGTTCTTTAGTGCACAATTTACATTAAATTGGACGAAAATATATATTGGAGCTATATCAAAATCTGAACCGATTTTAACACAACCTTCGTGCAAATCAAAAGATATATAGGGACTTTGGAGACCCATTTACCTTAAATCGGACGAAAATATATATGGGAGCTATATATAAATCTGAACCGATTTCCTCGAAACTTGGCACAAGTCATTCTTGACCTAATTCAGTACTTTATGCCAAACTTCTTGCAAATCGAAAGATATATAGGGACTTTGGTGCCCAATTTACCTTAAATCGGACGAAAATATATATGGGAGCTATATCTAAATCTGAACCGATTTTTCCCAATTTCAATAGGGTTCGTCCTTGGGACAAATAAGTGACTTGTGCCAAATTTCATCCAAATCGGATCATATATGCGACCTGTACTTTGTTTACAATTTAACATCTACAGACGGACGGGCGGACAGACGGACGGACGAACATGGATAAATCGACTCAGAAAGTGATTTATGCATATTCTCAAAAGGAACCATGTGTCTATCTCGTTTTCTTTTGCCTGTTACAAACATATGCACAAAGACATAATACCCTGTACCACAGTGCGGTGAAGGCAGCAACGTACACAGGATTTTATTTCAGTAACATAAATTTACTACGACAAAAAATTCGTTTCGGGGGGGCCCAGGCCCCCCGGGCCGCCCCCTTGCGTACGTCCCTGGGTGAAGGGTATAAATATGATAGAGGGGCTAAGAATAGAAGACACGTTTATCAGCGTACATCGGTAGATAACGGTGTGGCAATATTTCTGATTTTTAAGACATTTGAAAATATTCGGATTAAGATTTCTCGAAATTCATTCAGTATACCTAATACCTTAACCCTTCTGCACAATTTGTGGGTCAATTTGACCCAATAGGAAAGACATATCAGCATAATGCTAAACTCAACATTTTTTTATGAATAAGGTACACACAAATCAAAAGTTATTTATTACAAGATCGTTTCTTTCTTTTATTTTAATAAAAATATATCATATCTGGCAATTTAGACACAAATAAGATGCAAATAAAATGTTTGCATTTATCGCAACGAAGTGAATGCTTGTTCGAGTTTTTTGTATGTGGACAAAAAAACATATTTGCATTTTACCCAAGAAGCATGGGGGAGAACCTTGAGGTTGATTATCTTTGGATGTACAGGAAGTGTCTGCTATTACTGCTTCCTGTATCTTTTACTAAAACATCGTATTGTGGGACCCTAAGTAAATTCTTAGAATGTACGGGGTTATAAACCATCGGCGTTTGAGCTTTTTTCTTTAAGGTTCAAGAAAATAAGGATCCGAGATAAAAATAGGATATTTTTACAAAAATATTCCTCATTATGTTAAATCGAATGTCACCTCAAAAATAACCTATAATAGCCGCATTCCATGATATAAAGGTTTTCCTTGGTGAATTTTTTCAACAAATGGAGGCTACATAAAAATATGACATTATTTTTCGTGCATAGTGTCAAGTAATCGATTATTCTATGTCAAATTTCACTATGAATCTCAAAACAAACTATATATTTTAATTCAATAGTTTTGAAGAAATTTACAGTATAAAAAATAACAATATTGGCAACAAATTATTGGTTGACTTCAGTAAGTGTTAATTTAACACCTTGGAAAAGTTTGTCAAAAACTTCAATAAGACTGCATGGAGTATTCCGTCAATGACAAAATAATAATAATTCAAACCTCTTCTGAAGGAAATGATTGAGACATTTATATCATTGGCTTCAGAACTTTAGCAAATAATCAATTCGTTTTCCCTATATCCTGTTTTAGTTGCTTGTCTGGCCAAATAGTTTTGCAGCTCTAAAAAAACCACAACATTTATTTCCTTCCACAATTTGGCCTCGTCTAAAAAACATTCTCTGCCAAACTATTGGGCAATGTGGAGCTATGACATTGTATTCACAAGAAAAAGGCTGTGCGTGATACAGCTTCAGTCGACTATTTTAAATGATAGTGACGCGCTTGCGTGCAGTTAATGATGAAAATGAAATTGTAAATAATTGATTGGAAAAAATGGGCAAACGAAAAACAGATACCTAGACAGGCACACACACTCTTACATACATGCATATAAATAGCCTAACAGGCTGACTCTAGCTGAACTAACATGGCTGGTGAATGAAGCTGACAAAAGGAATTACAAACGTTGGTCACGTTTATAATGCAAATATCGATCGATCGACCAGTCGATAGACCCAATCGATCGTTCCGTTCGATTGAGTTGGTGTTGTTACAACAGTATCGTTTCATGTTTGGTCAATGTTTTACAATGGCATGTAGGTGAGCGAACGAGTGATATTGTTTAGGTGGGCTACCGTTGTTGGTTTTTGCAGGCAGGAAGGCTGCTAGCACACTGAATAGCTTGCTGACTGGCTTTGTGGTTTTTTGCTAAGGATGTATTTTGACACACCTTTCAATTGTTGTTACGTCCTCACATTGGTCCCCAAAATTGCTTCTGTGTGTAATTCTTTTTTTTTTTTTTTGGTTTCTTCATTCAATGGCAATAAATCATGTCTCCTGTTTTTGTTCACTACCAAATTGCCTTTAATATGTTCGACATATATTTTTGTTTTTGGTTTTTTTATTACTGTGTTGGCATCTTTAAACATGACACAACATGTCGAACATAATAATTTCTTGTTATCACTACTGTTATTAACATTACGCAGAGTAATTAGGTGGACGACTTGCCAATCACTGCAGTGACTGTAGATGTTGGCTGCTGAGCGCCACACAACCACGCTGTGAGCTGAATGAAACTGTTCCACGCAAAGTTTTCAGTTTTCCGTTTTTTTATTTTTAATCGAAGTAATGACCATGTCTGTTTGAAGTAAATCTGACATTTGTGGGAATATGGATTTTTGAATGTTGTGGAAAAAATATGTTTCTCCTTTTTTATTTTGTCCCCATAATTATGTGAGTTATTTTTAAATTTAATTATGGGTTTTTAAAGGAGTTGGGGCATCGAGTTTTGATTGAAAACCTTTTAAGATAATTTAATTTGAGTTTATTATACACACACTAATACATAATTATGTATGAACGTATTTTGTGATGGTGGTGTTCACATAAGGTTTCAAGGTTGTCATATGGAGGAGAATATCATCATTTTTTTTTTTTAATATATATTAACAAATTATAACCATGAAAAATATGTGAACACTAGTTTACAGAGTAATAAGGAAAATATTATTTTTTTAGAATTTGCCTACCAAACTATGTTTTAAATAGTCGACCGAGGAATTTGTAACACCAGCACATATTGACTTGCTGATTTTATTTATGTATGTGTGCCTAACATCGAACTTTTAGTCAAACTATAGATAGACATTATGGACCGATCCTTTCGAAATTTCGTATAAAGTTCGATTATTTGAATAATCGGTTAATCTGGGAGATCATTGGAAATTATCATTCACAATTATAATCCGAAAACCAAAAACTTCTTCGCCGTAAATGAGATCAGCGCAACTAATAAATATGAATGGCTTGATGGTGATCGGTTTATATTGAAGTGTAAAATGGACCTTTGTGCGAAGAATGTTTATTTTTACATACACCGGAAAGACGTGGCATTTTCTGTCACATCCATATACCTAGTTGTATAGTTCGACCAAGCTGACCATACCCCATACAACAACCACTCGACTTTAACACAGTTACAAAACTTTTCGAAGGAGGTGCGCTGTTTACATCTGCCCAGGGGCATTGTTTAATTTAGCCTTTATTATGGTCCCTTTAGAAGACTTCCAGCTTCTTTTGGAGATCAAATTCCTCAAGCATTATTTCTATCGTGAACACCCTATCCCAGCCTCTGAAGAAGGCTGTCTCTTTTTATGCATATTTTTGTAACAGGCAAAGGGAAACTTTCTGAGTCGATTTATGCATGTCCGTCTGTCCGTCTGTTAATATTAAATTGTAAACAAATTACAGGTCGCATTTATGATCCGAATTGGATGAAATTTGGCATAGGTCACTTATTCGAAACAAAGGGAAACTTTCTGAGTCGATTTATGCATGTCCGTCTGTCTGTCCATCTGTTAATGTTAAATTGTAAAAAAAATACAGATCGCATTTATGATCCGAATTGGATGAAATTTGGCATAGGTCACTTATTCGACTTAAGGACAAATCCTATTGAAATTGGAAACCAGTGAGCGGAAACCAGTATAGTCGGACAGGGCCGACCATACGATACCTACACAACTACCACCGAACTCTAACTTTCTGCGGATGTTTATTCCAAGACTGGGCAATACTTCGTGATATTTGCTCAATCTGGCCCGATTAGTGGTCAACAGCACCTCTTCCTTACACTGACATATTTTCCGAATATTACTATTCATATTCAGTAGAGCTATTCTAATTAATTGCCCTTCAAATATTATAGGCGTTGTCATTGACCATAACTGGAACCTAATTTACCGCCCTCTAGTGTGGTAATGAGTTATTAAATAATTTTTGAATACGTAAGCACCTGCACATATATAAGTGTAACTCCCACATACGAGAACATACGACAATATAATTGGTATTAATTTAAAGGTCAAGCACTCCTTTTGGATATACTATCAACTGCTCGGGTCTATGTCCTTCAGGAGTAAATATATACGCTGTAGAATACAAATTTTGTAATTCTTCACACAAAAGTCAGGGTTCATTTGACTCACTAAATATTGACCGATCTTTATCAAAACAGGCATGCTTATTCTTTGGCCCGATCCCCTTCTCCAAGTAAGATTTTCAGAAACATTCACATGAATGATCTTCGCTCTAAAATGGCATAAAAACAAAATTCAAAAATTCAGCTTGAGCCCGGCTGGGATTTGAACCCTGATTCCCATGGCATCTGTTAATGTCCGGCGCCTTAGCGTTCAAAGCCACCTCCTTATCTTCCTAAGGTTGCACAATATGAAGATGCATACCATTGAAGAAAAATATTGTAGTCTGCATGGAAAAAAGTCCGTCACGAAAAAGTCCGTCAAGAAAAATCTACTCTGAAAAGGAATGTTCTGGTGTGGTGCCAAATGTCCGAACCTTGACATGGTTGTATTTAATTCGTAGATGCAATTTCGTAACAATAGTCGACACATATGTTCATATAAATTTTGGGCCGATTTTATATAAATGGAACACCAAAGTCGCTATATTTATTGGGAATGTAGTATCTCTCTGGCATTCCTTTTCATTGCAACTCCGATCATGTAGCTCATCTCGAAAAAGAAATGAATAAAAAATAAAGTTTTTGGTCCATTTCATACCCTAAATATTATCCGATCTTTACCAAAAACAATAGGGGTCTTGAATTAGGCCAGATTGATGTGTGCCATCCTGAACATGAAAAATTTCGTATATATTGGTCCATTTTACTGTAGCCATTGTGTTTACAAATTTTGCATAACACATTAAATTCATTCTCAACAATAACACACGTTTTCTGGAAATCGTTCAAATTCAGCTAGCTCGATATATATTTATGTCGATTTATATAAAGGTGGCTCTAGGACCAATATTTCGAGGCGTTACAAACTCTAGGGCCTGCACAAAGCTATAATACCCTGACAACATAGTTGTGTAGGATATTAAAATCGGTTCAGATATAGATATAGCTCCCACGTATATTTTCGTCCGATTTAATGTAAATGGTGGGCCAAAGTCCCTATATATCTTTGATTTGCACGATATTTGAATGGAGTCTAGAATGATGTGCACGGAGTTTCGTAAAAATCGGTAAATGGGATAGTAAAGTCCTCATATTTCTTTTAATTTACAAGAAATTGTGTATAGCGTGTTGAATTCAGTCTAGAATGACGTGTGTTAAATATCCTGATAATCGGTTCAGTTTTAGATATATCTCCCATATATATTTTCGGCCAATTTTTTATAAATGGTTACACGAAGTTGTATATATATTGTCTTGAATTGAGTCTAAAATGGTGTATGCTTAGTTTCGTTGAAAACGGTTATGATTTAGATATAGCGTCCCATTTTATTTAAATGGTGCACGAAACATCCTACTTTTGTCCGATTCACAACAAAGTGTGTTAAGTTTCCTGGAAATCGATTGATACCGTACTTTATTGAGTCTAAAATTCTCACATACATATTCGTCCGATTTCATCTAAATGAAATTTTTCACATTATTTGGAATATATATCGGCATATATCTTAATATACCCTACAATAAGAATCTTGGGATCATCTCTTGAATATAGCCAAATTAGTGTAGTTGGCCCCGTGCGATTTGGTCTGGTCCTTAATGATTTTTAAAGTTCCCAGCAAAAAATGATCATGCCATATATCACGGCGAATTTGTCTTTGACAGGGCACTTAAAATACTTGTCAAGGGCTTTCTGCTCCATATGGAATTTTCCACCCCCCAAAATCATGTTGCACAATATTATATTATAGATTGTTACACGTAAAGCTTTCCGGGCACTTTCTAAAAATATGCGCCCAGAATAAATACTTCAAATCGTGATTTTAGCATCATAAATATGATAAGAACAAATATCTGAAAAAAATACTGATTTCCTGAATATTTCCAATTCGATTTCTAACCCTTCATGTCATGAAATATACATTTCATTGCAAACTAATAACCCATAAAACATACATTGTTCTTGGCCATAAATCAAATAGTATATAATTTACAATCATAAAATAGTAATATTGCTGCAAATAGATATGATATTCGCACCCATTTCACAGTTTTGATTTGCAAAATGTTGTAAATTTCACATCTTAACTTTACTTAGAAATCTGAAAAAACAGGCATAAATTGTGATTGGAGCTGAACTGAATGACTGACTAGTTTCGTTTTCTGGTGTTTTATTTTTATTATGACACAAATCCCCTCAGGGGTCGTCCACGTCAGTTGTTGGTGCATTTGTCATTGTTGTTGGTTTGGCTTGGTTGGCTGTTTTTCTTGCCAGCAATAGTTTTTGCTGCTGTCTCTGTTTCTGTTGTTGTTGCTGTCTCATTGCTGTAATTCAATCAGAAATCCACCTGAAGTTAAATGCAATATGATTTATGTAATTATGGCGGAATTAAGACAATTAACTGCCAAGTCGTGCCACAGACAATTAATGGGGGCTACATCATCATCGTCGTCGTCGACAGCATCGTCGCCATTCACATCTCTCACATGGCCGCCGTCATCCAAATCATCAAAATGAGATGTGGGCCGAAGAGTGTATAGTAAACACATACATATATATGTATGTATATTGGGTATCTGTTGCAGCCAGGCCTCAGCATACAATGAATGGTATGGGTAACAAAATCAGCGGCAATGACAGAACTTTAAGTTAAATAATGTAAAATGTCATAATGTAATTAAATTAGCTCAGGGCTATTGAAGCGCAGTAGGTATTTGTAAATAATATCCTTTAGGGTCAAAATAGCTTTGAAAGGATTGTAAAATAAAATGTCCTATGTGGAAATGGGATTTCCCAGTGATGTCTGTCAATCAGCAATTAGCTGCAATAAAATACAGTGGAGTACGTTTATAACGAACATCGTTTATAACGATTTTTTATAGCGAACACATTTCCCGATTCCGAAGTTTCAAGACAACTTTTAATTTTTTTTATTTAAAATTTGATATAACGAACTTTGCGGTTGGAAAATATGGCGAACCCGTCATAATACCGAAATTGGTGTAGCACGAAAATTGTCTGCTATGTTCTGTCTTGAAATCTCTATCGTAATTTCAACAGACAAGACTAAATCGATTTTATACCCAACACAACTATGTTTTCAGGTTATTATAGCTTTGTCCAGCCCCAAGGTTTTTGTAACGTCACGAAATACTGGTCCTTGACCCACATTTATGTATATCGATCGTGTCTAGATCGATGTTAGTCGATCTAGATACGTGTGTTCGTCCATTCGTCTCTCCAATATATTTTGTAAATACGATACAGGTCACAGTTATAGACCAGTCGTCACGAAATTTTACATGTAGGACCGGCTCTGGCCAAAGAAGACCCCTATTGTTTTTGGTAATAATAGGTTAACATTTAGGGGATGAAATGGACCAAAAGCTTATTTTTTGTCTGGTTTTCTGATCGCTCTAGAGGCCACAATTATGACCCGCACACCATGAAATTTTACACCAGGAAGAGAATTTGGTCCAAGAATAAGCTTGACTGTTGATGAAGATCGGTCAATAATTAGCAGGTAAATGGACCCAGACTTTTATGTGAAATATGACAAAATTTGTATTATGGGGCGTACTGAAAGACATAGACCCAGAAGTTGATAGTAATTCCAAGAGGAGTGGTTGACCTTTAAATTGATACCAATTATATTGTTGTTGTATATATTTTCGTCCGATTTAAGGTAAATAGTGTACCAAAGTCCCTATATATCTTTCGATTTGCACGAAATTTGGCACAGCGTAATGAATTAGGTCTAGAATTATGTGTGTTATGTTTCGAGAAAATCGGTTCACATTTATATATAACTCCCATATATATTTTTGTCCGATTTAAGGTAAATGGGGCAGCTAAATTCCTATATATCTTTCGATTTACACGAAATTTGGCATAGCTTAATGAATTAAGTCTAGAATAATGTTTGCTAAGTTTCATGAAAATCGGTTCAGATTTAGGTATAGCTCCCATATATATTTTTGTCCGATTGAGGGAAAAGGGGCACCAAAATTCCTATATATCTTTCGATTTGCACGAAATTTGGTATAGCGTAATGAATTAGGTCTAGAATGATGTGTGAAAAGTTTTGAGAAAATCGGTTCAGATTTAGATATAGCTCCCATATACAGCTTCGCCCGATTTTAGGTAAATAGTCCACTAAAGTCCTTGGAAATCTTTTGACTTGCTCGAAATTTGGCACAGCATAATGAATAAGGTCTAAAATAATTGTTGCCAAGTTTCGTGAAAATCGGTTCAGATTTAGATATAGCTCCCATATATATCTTCATCTGATTTAATGTAAATGGTGTACCAAAGTCCCTAAATATCATTTGATTTGCACGAAATTTGGCATAGCGATATGAATTAAGTCTAGAATGATGTGTGTTAAGTTTCCTGAAAATCGGTTCAGATTTAGATATAGCTCCCATATATATATTCGTCCGACTTAAGGTAAATTGTGTACCAAATTCTTTCGATTTGCACGAAATGTGCATAGGGTACTGAATTAGGTCCAGAATGATTTCGTGAAAATAGGTTCAGTTTTATATATAGCTTCAATATATATTTTCGACCGATGTAATTTAAATTGTGCACTAAATACCCAAAGATTGACCGATCGGCACACAATTTTGTACAATGTACTGGTACTATAACTTTTCGTGTGTCAAGTTTTTTTGCAATTGGTTCAGATACATATAGCTTCTATATATACTTTCGTCCGATTTAAAGTAAATGGTGCACTAAAGGTCCATACCTAGGCCGATTGACAAAACGTACTGAAATTCATAAAAATTAATATCTAGCAAGTTTCCTTGAATTCGGTTCAGATTTAGATATCGAGTAGCTTCCATTTATATAATTTCGACCTATTCATGTTGACCGTATACAAAATAATCAATGGGTGCCTTATTGATACATTTTAAACAGTGAAGCATACCAAATAGCTCGTGTAATATTTTCTTTATAAAGTATGGTAGGTTGTAGAATGGCATGTGTTGGAATTGATATTAGTCGGTTTACTTATAGATAAAGATCGCTTATTTAATTTCGTTCAATTTCATATCAATGTTCCTTAGAAAAGGCGACGTCTGTTAGGATACATATGCAGAATATCCCCAAAGTGGTGAAGGGTATCATATAGTCGGCCCAGTCCGACTTTACTGCTTTCCTTACTGGTTAATATTCACCCACGTTTAAGGATAGTCGCCATAATATAATACCTCCAATATGGGGATTTTAGAAACGTTTTTCAATTAAATTGGCTGTAATTTGTATTTTGGGTTCTCATAGCGGAACCATCACATCTCCACACTAAAAATTATTAATATTGACCCAAGTCGGTATTTTGTAGATTTTTGACAGACTTTAAAACCGATTTGGATGTAATTTTGGTATTTTGCATTCCCATTCTCCGTTTTATTATAGTCCCATATAAATGTAGGACCACTATTAGATATTTTGATAATTTTAATCATATTTTTCTAACGTATTTTTTAACATGAGTTTTCTTCTAGGAAACCCCATTAATTTCAAATATTAGGCTGAGCCGATCTAGACATGTGTGTCCGGCCGTCCGTCCGTCTGTCCGTCTGTCCGTCTGTCCATTATAATTTGTAAACACGATACAGGCCACAGTTATGGACCAATATTCACGAAATTTTGCATGTAGGATGGGTTCTGGCCAATGAAGACCCCTATTGTTTTAGGAAGAGATCGGTTAATATTTAGGGGATGAAATGGACCAAATACTTAGTTTTTGTCGGTTTTTCTGGTCGCTCCAGAGGGCGCAATTATGGTCCAAACATCGCGAAATTTTACAAGGAGAAGTCAATTGGACCAAAGAATAAGCATGCTTGTTTTGATAAAGATCGGCCAGTATTTAGTGAGTCAAATGGACCCTGACTTTTGTGTGAAAAATTACAAAATTTTTATTATATAGCGTATATATTTACTCCTGAAGGACAGAGGCCTGAAAAGTTGAAAGTGTATCCAAGAGGATTGGTTGTCCTTTCAATTAATACCAATTATATTGTCGTATGTACTCGGATGTGGGAGTTGCACATAAATATTTGCAGGTGCTTACTTATTCAGATATTATTTAGTAACCGATTACCACACTGGAGGGCGGAAATATACCGCTGATTGTACATGATGTTCCAGTTATGGTCAAGGACAATAATTTATTTGATGAAGTGATAATTTTGGAATGAAGTGGACCGAAATCTTAATATTTTGTGTTCGAGTCGATCTACATGCCCAACTGAAAACCGAACATCATTTGTTGCATTTGTTGACCTCTAGTCGGTCAAGAGGGTGCAAATATCGCGAAATATTGCCAAAGCTCAGAATATAGAACCACATAAAGTTAATATTTTAAAGGAAGTGAACAAATAGAAAATTCGGTACATTTTACAGTTTTTCTTTGACAAAGTCGAAAATGCACCACGCACAGGTAGGCCAGTCACACATGAGGCCTCTATAGCAGCGTCCCTCATATATCCATCCATGTATACATTTATTAAACTATCATATTATCCCCAATCAAAAAAAAAAAAAAAAACACACGCACACAAGACAAGACAAGATGTTTTATTTATTTCATGTTAATCCATCGAACTGCTATGAATTTAATGTCATATTTGATTCTAATCAAATGCTAATGACATGACTTAATGTCAAGTGACAAATTAGTTACAAAGTAAGCGATCAAATATCATCAAATAGAGACAGGATTATTTATAAGATTACATATCAGCAGCAGCAGCATCATCAGCATCATTGTCGTTGTCATAATGAGAGGAGATTAAATTAATTGGAAAATGTTTACGAACAACCAAATATGGAAACATGTCATTGTATTATTGGAAAACTAGAAAACACGAATGAGACATAAAGAAATAATAAAGCCAGAAAGAAAATTGTTGACAAATTGTTGAATGGCGAAAACCGTTAACCCATAAACTGCCGTTGAGTTTTTTAAATGCCATTTTAAAAAAATTGAACTTTAAAATTTTTTTAAATATTCAGCTACTAATTTTTGGATTCCGATGACACCTTTTAAGAATATTTGCATATGTATGTGTATATCAATTGTTTTATGTTTGGAAACCGTATATTTTGTACCCCCCATTTAATCTTTAGAAACTGGCATTTGTGTGTCCCTCTCATTTTAAAAATTCCATTGATTCCATCAATAAGACATGAATAATTTTCAAAATAAACGGCATAGCATTAGCTTGATGTAATGCATCCCATCACCACCCTCCCTCCGCCTTCCAAAAAAAACCCTTTATTGTTTTTTTGTTCATCTGTGGTTTAGGTAGCCGTTTTGACACAGCATGAAATCGTCATGTTAACGCATTAATCTTTAGAGAGTTAACTTACCACGCCATGGTTCAAATACAATAAACGTTTGTTCAACAATGGCAACAGAACAAAACCAAAAAAAAAAACTACAACAACAATATGTTTAAATAAAAAACATACAAACGATGTCGGATAGAAAAAAGGCGGCTAACAAAATAACAACCATTTTGTTGTAGAACAATTCATTGTTGTTTTTGTTTGTGTTTTAGAAAAAAAACAACAACTATAGATAAATGCCGCCAGTCAGTGGTTCATTCGTTCAGTCGTTGGTTCATTCATGAATTCATGACTTACCACCAGTACCACCTCCACCAACAACGCCTTCAATTACAATAAACTTAGTACCCAACAAACAAGCCTCTCCAAGTCCAATTACTAGGGGGCGCAATAAAAGCACAAAAAACAACAAGAACAACACGATACAACTAACACATATCATACCCATCATATGTTGCACATGCGCAATGGAAATGACACAGTACTTAGCGAAGAGAACGATTGTCATTCTCACAAAATTGGAACACAACACAAAGTATTCTCGACATGGCTCTAGAAATGTTTAAATACGAAAAGGTTCTCTCGCCATGGCTCCAGAATTTTTTCTATACCAAACCCGTAAGGAAAGTAGTGAAGTCGGACGGTGCCGATTATATGATACCCTTCACAACCTTACGTATATTCAACAGATGAATCCTAACAGACGTCGCATTTTTAAAGGACCATCAAAATGAAATTGGATTTGGTCAGATATAGAAGCTATATCTAAATATGAACCAATTTCAACGAGGGACTTTGGTGCACCATTTACATAAAATCGGACGAAACTATATATGGGAGCTATATTTAAATCTGAAGTGATTTTCATGAAACTCATCACACATCATTCTAGACCTAATTCATTACACTGTGCCAAATTTCGTGCAAATCGAATGATATATAGGAACTTTTGTGCACCAATTACCTTTAATAGGACGAAAATATATATGGAAGCTATATCATAAACTGAACCGATTTTCATGAAACTTAGCACACACCATTCTAGGCTTAATTCATTACACTGTGCCAAATTTCGTGAAAATCGAATGATATATAGGAACTTTTGTGCACCAATTACCTTTAATAGGACGAAAATATATATGGAAGCTATATCATAAACTGAACCGATTTTCATGAAACTTAGCACACACCATTCTAGGCTTAATTCAGAACTCTATGCCAAATTTTTTGCAAATCAAAAGATATATAGGGACTTTGGTGCACCATTTACATTAAATCGGACGAAAATATATATGGGAGCTATATCTAAATCTGAACCGATTTTCACCAAACTCAACACACATCATTCTGCACTTAGTACAGAACGCTCTGCCAAATTTCGTGCAAATCGAATAATATATAGGGACTTTGGTGCACCATTTACATTAAATCGGCCAAACGTGCAAACTATATATAGGGAGCTACCATACATTAAATCGGACGAAACTATATATGGGAGCTATACCTAAATCTGAACAGATTCTCACGAAACTTAGCACACTTCATTCTAGACTTAATTGAATACGATATGCTAAATTTCGTGTAAATCGAGAGATATATAGAGACTTTGTTGGACCATTTACATAAAATCGGACGAAACTATATATGGGAGCTACATCTAAATAAAACCCGATTTTAATGAAGCTCAGCACACATCATTCTAGGCCTAATTCATTACGCTGCGCCAAATTTCGTGCAAATCGAAAGATATATAGGGACTTTGGTGCACCATTTACATTAAATCGGACGAAAATATATATGGGAGCTATATCTAAATCTGAACCGATTTTTTCCGAAATTTCACATATCCTTCTAGACTTAATTGAATACGATATGCTAAATTTCGTGTAAATAGAGAGATATATAGGGACATTGTTGGTCTATTTACATAAAATCGGACGAAACTATATATGGGAGCTATATCTAAATCTGCACCGATATTAATGAAACTCAGCACACATCATTCTAGCGACAAATTTCGTGCAAATCGAAAGATATATAGGGACTTTGGTGCACCATTTATATATGGGAGCTATATCTAAATCTGAACCGATTTTTCCCAATTTCAATAGGGTTCGTCCTTGGGCCAAATAAGTGACCTATGCCAAATTTCATCCAAATCGGATCATAAATGCGAGCTGTACTTTGTTCACAAAAATACATGGATGGACGGACATGCGTAAATCGACTCAGAAAGTGGTTCTATGCATATCCTCAAAAGGAACCACGTGTCTATCTCGTTTCCTTTTGCCTGTTACAAACATATGCACAAAGCCATAATACCCAGTACCACTGTGTGGTGAAGGGAATAAAAAGTCCTCTCGCCATGGCTCCAGAATTTTTTCTATACGAAAAAAGTTCTCTCGCCATGGCTCCAGATTTTTTTCTATACGAAAAAAGTTCCCTCGCCATGTCTCCAGATTTTTATCTATACAAAAAAATTTCTCTCGCCATGGCTCTAGATTTTTTTTTCTACACGAAAAAAGTTCTCTCGCCGTGGCTCCAGAATTTTTCTATACGAAAAAGTTCTCTCGCCGTGGCTCTAGAATTTTTTTTTCTACTCGAAAAAAAAGTCCAGAACGAAAAAAAGTCCTCTCACCATGGCTCCAAAATTTTTTCGAAGCGGAGAAAGTCCTCTCACATTGGCTCGAGAATTTTTTCCTATATGGAATACGTCCTCTCTCTTTGGAAAAAATTTTTGTCCATATATAATTTTTAGTATAGAAAAAATGTTGGAGTCATTGCGAGAGATCGTTTTCTTATAGAAAAAAATCTGGAACCTGGCGAAAGGATGTTTTTTTATAGAAAAAATTCTGGAGCCATGCCGAGAGGACTTTTTTGTATAGGAACAATTCTGTAGCCATGGCGAGAAGACTTTTTCCGTATATTCTGGAGCCATGGCGAGAAGTGTTTTTCCTATGGAAACAATTTTTGAGCTATGGCGAGAGGACTTTTTCCGTATAGGAAAAAATCTGAGCAATGAGACTTATTTGGTTTTTGTCTTTGCTATATAAAAGTATCTGCTAGTATGCCCATATATTGTTATGTTTTGAAACACCGTGCTTGTATTAGCACTAAACCTATTCATATTGTTCGGGAATCCAACAAAAGCAACAATAATACCAACAACAACACCAACCAAAACTCTAATACAAACTATTGGAGCAGACATATAGCTGGTAGTCGTAATAACGTTAAATATATGACTCCAGTATTGTTTAGCAGCTCGGTGTGTGGGTTTTAATTATTTGAAGGCATATTTATCACTAAATGAATGAACGGACGAACAAACCAACGAACGGAGCGAACCATCGAACGGGCGAATGAATTGAATTTGAGAAGAAAAAAACCCAACAACACAATGGAAGACTAATATTTAACCGGGCTTCATATCTGATCTTATGGATGGGATCTTTAATAGTTGGGTCATAACAACATCTCTTCCCCATGAACAAAACAATTGATGATTTGTCATTCGGAAATATTGTCGGGTCGTGTCTATTGTTATTTTTATTGCTGTTTTTGTTGTTGCTGCTGCTGTCTAGTATAATGTCATTATTGTAACGCTTATTAACAAATTGCTTTCGATTTCGATTAATTATTTGTCAGATTAGTATCCAGTTTTACATCATCACTTTTGTGTGCTCGCATACCTGGCCTGACGCCCCAACAGCGGCAGCTATGCTCTGAATCACCGGATGCATTTATTGCATTGGGCGAGGGTCATCAATTGGGTGCCCATGAATGCCAATATCAATTTCGGGGGCATCGTTGGAATTGTTCGGAGGTGTGGAAGAAAGATGTCTTTGGACATGTTATGTTTGTTGGTAAGTAGAGAGATTTCGATATTTTTTTAGTACAAATATTAATGTGTAGAAATCTAGTTTTTAGTACTAAAATACTAAATAATTTCTATAGAAAATATTTTGTACTTTAACACTAACGGATTTTTATAGAAAATGTTTAGAACTTTTGCAACCAGTACTAAAAATATTCTATATGCAATTTTTAGTACTAAATAATTTCAATAGGAAATTTTTAGCACTCGGGTACTAAATAATTTCTAAAGGACTAAATATTTCCTATAGAAGTTATTTAGTATACTCGGGTACTAAAACAGTACACGGATACTAAAATAATTTCTATAGGAAATTTTTAGTACTCGGGTACTAAAATAATTTCTATAGGAAATTTTAAGTACTCGGGTACTAAAATAATTACTAGGGTACTAAAATAAGTTCTATATGGAATTTTTAGTACTCGGGTACTAAAATAATTTCTAAAGGAATAAATATTTCCTATAGAAGTTATTTAGTATAGTCGGGTACTAAAATAATTGCTATAGGACATTTTAAGTACTCGCATAATTAAATAATTTCTATAGGAAATTTTTAGTACTCGGATACTAAAATAATTACTCGAGTACTAAAATAATTTCTATAGGAAATTTTTCGTACCCGAGTACTAAAATAATTTCTATAGGAAATTTTTAGTACTCGGGTGCTAAAATAATTTCTATAGGATTTGTTTTAGTACTCGGGTGCTAAAATAATCTATAGGATTTGTTTTAGTAGGACTAAAATAATTTCTATAGGAAATTTTTAGTACTCGGGTACTAAAATAATTTTTATAGGAAATTATTAGTACTCAGGTACTAAAATAATTTCTTTAAGAAATTTTTAGTACTCTGGTACTAAAATAATTTCTTTAAGAAATTTTTAGTACTCTGGTACTAAAATAATTTCTTTAGAAATTTTTAGTAGTCGGGTACTAAAATAATTTCTATAGGAAATATTAAGTACTTAAATAATTTCTGTAGGAAATTTTTAGTACGGGTTCCAAAATGATTACTTGAGTACTAAAATAATTTCTAAAGGACTAAATATTTCCTATAGAAGTTATTTAGTATACTCGAGTACTAAAACAATTTCTATAGGAAATTTTTAGTACTCAGGTACTAAAATAATTTCTGTAGGAAATTTTTAGTACTCGAGTACTAAAATAATTTCTGCAGGAAATTTTTAGTACTCTATAGGATTTTTTTTTAGTATTCGGGTACTAAAATAATTTCTATACGATTTTATTAGTGTACGAAAATAATTTCTATAGGAAATTTTTTGTACGAAAATAATTTCTATAGCAAATTTTGCCACTAAAATAATTTGCAAATTTTTTAGGAATAACTATAGGAAAATACTCCTGTTCAAATAGAAATTTTTAGTACTCAAAGATTTTTTTCAATGCCCTTTTAATGTTTTTTCCTTCCCGAATTTTTAGTACTCAAAGATTTTTTTCAATACCCTGTTAATGTTTTTTCCTTCCCGAATAGGATCTCGTGAGGCTGCCTTCACCTATGCCATTGCAAGTGCGGGAGCAGCTCATGCTGTGACGGCGGCATGTGCCCGTGGTAATATCACACTGTGCGGCTGTGATATGCGGCATAAGGCCACATCAACGCGGCGTGGTATTCAGGCGGAGTTTGAGAGCGGAATTGGCGGTGGTCAACAGCCCTGGAAATGGGGTGGCTGTTCGGCGGACATCGAATTTGGCATGAAATTTGCCCGTAAATTCTTAGATGCCCGAGAAATTGAGGGTGATGCAAGAAGTCTTATGAATTTGCACAATAATCGAGCCGGACGGAGGGTAAGATAAATGGACTAATGGTAACTACGAATCGCAGATATAATTTTTTTCTCTCCTTCCCCCTTCAGCTTGTCAAAAATCTCCTGAAAACCGATTGCAAATGTCATGGAGTCAGTGGGTCTTGTGTCATGAAGACCTGTTGGAAGAGTTTACCCTCGTTTCGTGTGGTGGGCGATGTACTAATGAAGAAATACAATAAAGCCAAAATTGTTCAAGCCGCCAAAGGCAAAAATGGACTGAAACTAGTTTTAAGCAAGTGAGTTGCTCACATTCGTAGTTCATTTTTTTTTTAATAATTTGTGGTAACTAATTTAAAACTTAAAATTTTGTTTTTTTTTCTTTCTTTAGAAAAAATCGTGCCGGCAAGGTGATGAACTATCCCAAACGCATGGATTTGGTCTATCTGCAAACATCGCCAAATTACTGCGAACGCAATGTGCAGGAGGGCGTTTTGGGCACTCAGGGCCGTGTCTGCAATCGCACCTTGCATGGTTTCCAAAGCTGTGATCTGCTCTGCTGTGAGCGTGGCTATAATACCCAACAAATACGACGCACCACCCAGTGTCGCTGTCAGTTTAAATGGTGCTGTCAGGTGCAATGTGATGTCTGTGAGGAGAACTATGAAGAGTTTACTTGTAAATAATATTTAACTAAGAAAAAACGAAAAACAAAAACAAAAAATGTGAAAAAGGAAGTCGAGGAGAATGAGAAGAAATCTTAAATCTCATTAAGATTGCTTGAGGTTAATTGCTGGGCTGCAACAATTTGATACACGCAAAGAGGAGGAATGTGTAAATGACACTATGCAACAGAAATTTAATATGTTTGATGATTCAGAAATTCGATGTAAATGATAACGTGAAAAAGCATTAAGTTAGGCCGGGCCGATCTTTGGATACCCTCCACCATAGATATACTGTCAGGTACTAGAAATGAAAATATAGGGAACATACCAAAAACTGGACCTATACCGACATGTCTATAAACGGATTATGTAAACCATAATACAAATTTCAGAAATTTTTAATTGATAATTCAAATTCGAAGATGGGGAATATCGGTCCACTCCTTCTGAAACCTACACACAGGGGCTAGGTCTAAATGCGGCTATAGTTCATTATCGAACCTTACGTTCTAATTTTTTATCTCGCTATTCTCAGCAGGTGAAATGATTACAACAGAGTCTTAGAACCAAACTCAAAACGCGGAACAAATCAGACTATTTTAATATAAAGAAGTGAAAAAGCGGTGGATACCCTCCACCATAGATATATTGACAGCTACTAGAAATGAAAATATAGGGAACATACCAAAATGGGGACCTATACCGAGATTTCTGAACACGGATTATGTTAACCATAATACAAATTTTAGAAATTTTTAAAGGATAATTATACCTTCAGCCTTATGGCTAATGAGGGTGTATACACTTTAACACGGTGAAAAAGTGCCTCATCGAAATATTGGTTCTAGACGCCATGTTTCTTTGGACCAAATCCGTTTCAAAAAATTTAGATTTCATCCGAACTTTGCCCATCTTATTATTTCTACCAAATTCGAAGATGGGGAATATTGGTCCACTCTTCTGGAACCTCCAAACAGGGGCTAGGTCTAAATGCGGCTACAGTTCATTATCGAACCTTACGTAAATTTTTGGTAGGGAGATTTCTTACCACATACGACTACAAAATATCAAATTGCAGCGAATTCGGTTGAAAAACGCGCTCAAGAAACCCAACATACCGAAAATTGGGGGTATCTTTGTATGGTGGCTATCCCAAAAAATGGACCTATATTCATAATTTTTTGTAGAGAGATTTGGAACCTATTAAGAACCCAACGTACCAAATTTCTGCGTATTCGGTTGAAAAACGCGCCCATCTTCGAACTTGACCTGCCTGCGGACAAAAGACAAACCTGTGCAGCACCCTATATCAATTCCTTCAGAAGATCGCGTGATTACAACAGAAGGACGGACAGACGGACGAACATGGCTATATCGTCTTAGAATTTTACCGTGATCAAGAATATATATACTTTATAGTGTCGGAAATGAATATTTCGATGAATTACAAACGAAATGACAAAATTAATATACCCTCCATACTATGGTGGAGGGTAAAAAAAGGGGGTTATATGGGGTCTACCCCAAAAAGTGGGCGAATATTAATAATTTTTGGTAGAGAGATTTGTTAACATATACGACTACAAAATACCAAATTGCAGCAAATTCGGTTGAAAAACGCGCTCAAGATCCCGAAAATACCGAAAATTGGTGGTACACTCATATTTGGGGCTATCCGAAAAAGTTTACCTATATTCATTATTTTTTTGTGGAGAGATTTGGTACCTATTAAGAACTCAAAATACTAAATTACAGCTAATTCGGCGGAAAAATACGATCAAAACTCCCAAAATACTGAAAATTAGGAGGTACCGTTATATGGGGGCTACCAGAAAAAGTGGACCTATATTAATAATTTTTTTGTGGAGACATTTAGTATCCAATATGAACCGAATGTAGCAAATTTCAACGAACTCGGTTGAAAAACGCGTCCCAAAACCCCAAAATACCGAAACTTGGAGGGTACCCTTATATGGGAGCAATGCCTAAACGTGGACCGATGAAGCGCAACTTGACCTGCCGGCAACTTTATAGGATCGGAAATGATTATTTCGATGAGTTACAAACGGAAAATCAAAATTAATATACCCTCCATATTATGGTGGAGGGTATAAAAAGGAAGAAATGTATTTCCAATACGCTTCATCGTGAAATACCAAAAAACGATATGGATTTTTATTGGGTGCTATGTAAGAACATGGGGCTACATTACTATTTTTCGCTAATAAATATTTCACAACTCTGCGAAAACGAATATCAAATTATAGGCGCTAAAATTAGAACAAAGAATAGGTCTGGGCATCTTCAAAACAAAAAAAAAAAATTTTTTTGGAACACCTATATAAAATCTTTTGTTATCTATGTCGAAATTTTGGCCTATATTTTAAACTTTCTTCAAATATGTTATTCACATGAATTCGGAATGATTTATTTCGTTGGTAGGAAATTGGTGTGGTTCAAATCGATTAGTCCACTTGCATGATATTATCAAAAAAAAAAAAAAAAAATCGGCAAAATGTTGACCAGTTTGTTGGGAAGGTACCAGAAGTAGTGGACCGATATTACCCTTTTTTCGAACTTAAACTATGTTTGAATGAGAGTTATCATGCGCACATTTGTACATGGACTCCAACTTGTCTGAAACCAATATTTCGATGAGGTACAAATTTTGTTTGTTTTTCTGCTGGCCACAATTATGACCCGAACATCATGGCTGCTTAAATGATGATCGTTAAATATTGAACAATATTGGGTACATTTTCAATCGAGTTGGTCGTAATTTAATATTTTGAGTTCTCATTGGGTGGATAATATTTCGATCACAATTTTTATATCGGTCGATCTTTTGGGGGACCGAAGTGTCTATATTAGCATTGCGAGGTGATGGTAATATCGCATTATGAGATCTTTGTTTCCCGAACATTTTCAATATAACTATGTTTCTACGTAGGTTCACGTCGAAGCCGTATTTTCCAAAACAGAGTCTTTGATATTTAATTTTCATCTGGACAATTTACCCTATATACCCCGCATCTTAAATTTCTTACTGATTTCAGGTTTTTTTGGCTATCAATACCCAAAGTTCGGTCCGAATTTGTTCCTCGTTTTCGTTGTTCGGGGATTTCAGAAATATTTTTCATCTATGTTGGATCAAATTTGTTGTGTTTTTATTGGATGGGGTTCAGGAGGGTTAATTTTTTTTTTTTTGGAGAATATTTCCATTCATCATCCGTCATTTTTGGTATGTTCTGGGTCTTAGCCCATTTTCCTCACCGAAGTGTCTGTAGTCCAGCATTTTGTTTTAAACCTTGGCATAGCCCCAATAAAAAGATTCCCTTCTATGTTAGATGCCACATCATGGTTCGACACGACTGAATTTATCGATGCTTTCTTACTTGTTCTGTTTTAGTTTTGTTACGATCTGAATCACATATTGGGTCAAACGTTTTCCAAATAATACTGTCTTAAATACATAAATACATTTGAAATTTGCCCGGTAAAGCATTTTTTTAGAAATTATTTACCTTGTGTACAGTTGCAATTATTACAAATATTATATCGATTGACATTGTTTGCATCAAAACACCTTGCTGATTAAATCTTCAACCTGCAACGGAAAAAATTCCATTACAATGCATTAAATTAAATTGTTACTGTATAGTATCGCTATTCACAACTCGAATTGGAATGGATTGAGTTCTTTTATCTACAAAGTATCAAATTGAATATTGACATCCTTGGCAGACCACATGCAATCTTAAAACGAAACAGGCTAGAAAATTGTAATATACTTATATAATACATTCCCAACTTTAGATAAGCTCTGTAGATTTTTATAGGAATTTATAAGAAAAACAAGAACAAACCTACATTAGTAGTATACAAATTATATATGTATTAAATTATTTATGATTGCTCCATTTTTATAGTAGTAGTTTAAAATTTAAATTACATTTTTATGCCACTTAGTTGCCACGAGTAAAGATAGTTGTATTTTAAATAGCACACACTCAAACGCACGCACACATACAAACACACACAAATATACAATGTAAAAAGTTAACAATTAACACGTAATATTAATAAATAATAACGAAAATAATAATAATAATAAAATTAAATGTAAATATATTTCTCATTCTTACTTTTGTATTTATAAAATAACAATAAAATTTAATTGAAATTGAAATATAAATTGTGAACTGAATTATTTTTCCCATTGTTAATGGATCGACACGGCATGGTATGACTTGGCGTGGTATGGTAAGTTATGAATGGATGAATGAACGGCCCGCTGATTGGGTTTGCTAATAAATTCCAAAAAAACAATAACACAAAGAATATTTTAAATTGCAAAAAGAAAAATAACTATGAACAGCACTTAACGTTCAAGATAAGCGCTACATTTCAATAGAATTATTTATCATTTCAAATAAGTTTTAATGCTAAAATGCGCAAACTTCTTAATCAAGGTGTCATTTTAATTATTTGTAATCGGATATTCGTAATCCGTCCACAGGCTTGAGGTGTCGAATGTGTTGTAATCTGGATACATTTTAAACGATATTATGAACATCTAAGCGATGCAACGCCTACAGAATAATGGGAATTGTTAATTTTTTTAGATCGCATATATAAATTATTAATTATAATTTTCCGCTGAAATTTGTTAAATCGTTTTTGTAACGCAGATTAACATTAAATACCTTTATCAAGATTAAGATATTTAAATTGACAAGTATAGAGTCTGATGATCTATAACTAGAATTTGAAATCCAATCAACACATTTTTTTCATCCGTATTGACTGTAATTTGTTTAGTTTTGATCTTAGTAGATGAAAACCTCATTGTAATGTGGGGCGAGGTACCAGAAGCAGTGGACTGATATTCGCCGTCTTTAAATTTGATTTAAATTTGGAAGAAATATTACGATGTGCAAAGTTGGAATGAAATCGTTTATTCCCTTTAAGCGTTATCGTAAATCGACTCCATTTGTATGAAATAGAGTTTGTGCAAAGAAATCGTGTCACCATTTTACTGGGGTTTACTGGACATGTTCAAAGGGACCCCTGTGCGCCATTTTACTGAAATTTTTAATAATATTTGTAGGTAATTTATATGACAAAAACCAGTAAGGAAAATTCAAAAGTCGGACAGGCCGACTATATGACACCCTTAGGATACATACACGAGATTCTAATATATATAATACCCAGTAGATGGAGCAGACAAAGCTTCGTTGCATTGAACGGGCAGACTTGGATCCTTTGGTGCACCATTTGTGTGAAATCGAGCAAAATGATGTATGGCAGCTATATATGAACATGACTTCGTATTTGAATTGTACGAATTCTGACATAAGAATTATTTTTGATTCTTGTAAAAAAGAATATCGTCATCATAAATGCAAACTGACTTAACTACACTTTTACTAATTTTAGAGGAGAAGCAAAAACAAAAACGTTATAAAATCTATAAAAATGGAGCATTGCTCGAAATTTTTTTAATAGTTTAACCGCACTATAGAGACATCCTTTTGACTTGATAGGACGTAACTACAACACAATCGTAGTACAACAAAGTGAATAATAATTATCCGATTGAGACTAAAATTTGTACAGCGTACCAAATTGAGTCCGGAGTGACGTGTGTTAAGTTTTATTGAAATCGGTTCAGATTTTGACATAGCTCCCACGCATATTTTCGTCAGATTTTGTGTAAATGGTGCATTAAAGCCTATTTATTTCTTTCGATTTGCACGAAATTGTGACACTGTAGGAAGGGATACAACTGTGTGAAGTTTCGTAAAAATCAGTTCAGATTTCGATATAGCTCCATATACAGTTTCGACAGATTTTATATAAATGTTGCACAAAAGACATTAAATATTTCTCCGATAGCGATAAAACTTTGCACAGGGTACTTTTCCACCAAGTGGGAAACAAAAATACCTAATTATAACTGATTAATTTAAAAAATATAGAAAAAAGCCTTAAATTTGGGATACCGTAAAAAATTAGCCGATATATCTCCAATTTCAACAAACTTAACACACATCATTCTTGACCCAATTGCATTCGCTATGCAAAATCTTATCACAATCGGACGAATATTGGAAGTTTGGTGCATTCCATAAAATCGGAAGAAACTATATATTGGAGCTATATATAAATCTAAACCGATGTTAACTAAACTTCGCATATACCAGTCTGGACATAATTTAGTACGCTGTGCAAAATTTTGTCCAATCGGATAAATATTAGGAGTTTGGTAGGGAGCTTTATCTAAATCTAAAACGATTTTCTCCAATTTCAATAGGATTCATGCTTAGACCAAATTTGTGACCTACGATGGATGACGTTGCATATGTGGAGACACTCAGTGTGGACGAAATTTCAATAAAAATACATTTTGATGGACCGATTACTTAACAATACACCACTGAAGTCGGGACAATAAAACCTAAATCAGGTTAATCTAAATCTAACCTTACCGATTCTTTTGAGCTCGAAGTCGTGCAATTTGAACCAGGATCTATCCAAAAATTTTGTGAGCCTCAAGAATTATGTGGTCCAAATGCAGAACAAAAGACAAAGATGTATTAAATAGTACATATAAAACTCTGCTATTCAGGAATGTCACATATTCCGATCGAAATGGTTTTCATTTCGTGTTTCCATTCCGATCATTTTTATTTTACTTTCTCCAGATTCCAATAGATTTGATGAATTCCGTAAACTAAAAATAGATTCCTTTTCCTAAATATGACAATATTACTTTAATAAAAACCAGTAAGGAAAGTAGTAAAGTCGGACTGAACCGACTATATGATACCCATCACCACTTTGGGTATATAGTACATATGTATCCTTACAATTGTTGCCCCGGCGCCCTTGTTTACATGTATAAAAAAGAAGTTCGTTCTCTTTTAGTAAGTCATTTCATATGGCGGTTTCTCATTTGTTCTCGGAGAATTTTTGCGTTGCACTTCTCTACTATTGTATGTCAATGTTCCCTCGAAGGTACGCTATGTCAAATTTTGTGCTAATCGAAATATATATTCGAACTTTGGTGCACCATTTACATTAAAACGGACGAAAAATATATAGGGCTATATCTAAATCTAAATCGATTTTCACGAAACATAGCACACATCATTCTAGTCATAATACAAAACGCTGTGCCAAATTTCGTGCAAATCGAAAGATATTTAAGGACTTTGGTGTACCATTTACCTTAAATCGGACGAAAATATATAGGGGAGCTATATCTAAATCTGGACAAATTTTCACGAAACATAGCACACATCATTCTAGGCTCAATTCTTTATGCTGTGCCAAATTTCGTGAAAATCGATGAATATATTGGGGTTTTGGTGCACTATTTACATTAAATCGGACGAAAATAAATATGGGAGCTATATCAATATCTGAACCGATTTTCATGAAACTTAACACACATCATTCAACTCCTAATTCAGTACGCAGTGCAAAATTTTGTAGAAGTGGCAAGATAAATAGGGACTTTGGTGCACCATTTGTCTTAAATCGGACGAAAATATATATGGGAACTATATCTAAATCTGAACCGATTTTCACGAAACATAGCAAAAATCGAAAGATATTTCGGGTCTTTGGTGCACCATTTACCATAAATCGGACGAAGATGGGAGATGGGCCAAATAAATGAACTGTGTGAAATTTCATCCAATTCGAATCATAAATGCGACCGATACCTGGTTTACAATTTAACATGGACAGACAGACAGGCGGACATGCATAAATCGACTTAGAAAGTGATTCTATGCATATTCTCAAAAGGAACCATGTGTCTATCTCGTTTCCTTTTGCCTGTTACAAACATATGCACAAAGACATAATACCCTGTACCACAGTGTGGTAAAGGGTATAAAATGTGTTGCCGGTCGGAAAAATTTTAAACCGAGATTTTACGAGCGCTGTTCAAATGTGCCCTCTTTCCCCTAACATTTGATCGGCTCAACTTTAATTGTACTTTTTGCCAAAAATTGGCTTCCTTTCTTATAGTGGACCACCATGAAAATCTATCATCTATCATTTTATCATGCATGTATATACGAGATTATATACGAGATATATGTATAATATTTTTAAACAATGAAATGGGAGAGTTTTCCGAAATTCTAGGAAATAACGTTTCTTTTCTAACGGTTTTTTTCTATATTTTTGGGTTTCTTTCAAATGGTTTTGGCGATAAATAAGATAATAAGTACTAATTTAAATATAACGGTTTATGTCATACCCGAAGGACTGCATAGCACCGAAGACAATATTTACTACTATTTTCTGTCCATACGAACGCACACAAAATTTCGTACACATTACCAAACTACACCCCACTGCAAAAACATATGTCACGTACTAAATTATTTGACATTTCATTCAGATATGACAGTTCGCACGTACCAAATGTCAATTATATTTTGAAGTATACGGGGGTCTGTTTACTTTTTGTGGCCTTCCAGTATCAATCATGGATGAGTCGCGTATAGTAATGGAATGCAAATTGGGAAAGAATACTAGTAGTATTCAATTCCAACAACAACAACAAACAATGTGATAAGCAGGAGAGGAGAGAAAGAGAGCGGGAGAGCGAGTGGCTGATGATAAGGACGGAGTGTGCGCACTGAAATACAAACCAAAAACAAAAAGGTTTGATTTCATTGATTACAATTTTGAAAGGCCCATGGATGTGAGTGAGTGTGCGAGCGAACGAGCGAGCGTGCGTTTGTTGGTTTGTGTGTGTGTGGGAAGGAAATTCACCACAGAGAGCGGCGGCGCTTTTTTCCCCAAAACGTTGCAAGGAAAAGTTTTTGGGTATAACAAGCATACGCCACAGAGCCATCAAATCAGTACTTAAGGGTAGTTAGTTGGAAAACGGTGTTACAAAATACAAAACAGCCGACAAAACCTGGCCACATAACTCAAAAATAAAATAAGAAAGAAAGTGCCGCACAATTGGGTTGATGTCAAAAAAGAAAAATACACTTCTGTTCTGTTAATATTAGTTTTTTTGCTAAAAGAAAATAGTCTCGTTTTTGTATTTGTTGTGTATTTAACAAAAAAAAAAAGAAATATATTCGAAATTCACACAAAAAAGAAAGTCTCGCTGAAGACCAATAGTTTGAAGCAAAGAAAACGGAAATCCAGAAGAAAAAAAGAAGAAATTCTATATATATATATATATGTCTACATAACTACATACATATATATCTAGTTAGATATACATATAGAGATATGCCTGCCTACATATACACCTCGTATAGATAGAGAAGAAGAAAAAAATAAATAAAATAATAAAATTAACCTTTTAAACAAAATATTTACTAAACAAAATCGGAAAAAAGTGGTTACAACCCCAAGCAGGAGAAAAAATTGTGAAAAGAAAATTCCCTCATAAAAAAGGACTGACACGAAAAATCCTGTATACGTTTTCTCCGGTTTAAAAAAGAGTAACAAGCAAATGAAAGTTTAGAAAAGCAGAAAATAAAGAAGAAAATTGCATTTTCCACACATTCAACAAAAAAAAAATTATACATACATAATACTGAGAAATTAAAAAAAAGAAGAGGAAGAAAAAAACCGAAAACCCGAAACAAAATTGGTGCTTCAATTATTAAAACAACAACAACTACAACAAACAAAAATATTCAAATATTTATTCTTATCATTCTTATTAAACCCACCAAATTAATTCTATATATATAAAATATTAAAAATAAAACAAGTTATATATAATAAATACAAATTATTATAAAAAATATATATAAAAACAACAACAAGAAAACACCAAACAACAAGAAAAAAAAATATTTAAAAAAATATATACCAACAACTACTACTACAAATTACAACAGTAACAGCAACAACAACAAAAAAGGTATATACCTACATATGTACATACATACAAACGTATATTTTTAACAATTCCCATACATAGCGCTCCATACTAAAGGCAAAAAAAAAGAAAAGAAAAACTACATATATTTTTGCTACACATATACATACATATATAAATACATGTGAAGGAAAACTATAACTATACGAAATATATGTAACGGGAGAAAAATCAAGCAACCGACCACCAACCAACTAACCAGTCAGCCAGCCAGCTAGTCAACAACACACGTTCATACACACACACACTCAGGGAAAAGCGACCACCCCAACCACCCTGCAAAAGAAAATTTCCCAGTGAAGAAGAAAAAAAAAAAACACATTTTTTTGTTATATTCGGTGCTATAGATACAGAAAAATACACACAAGTATCAAACAACAAAACAAAATATAATAAAAAAAAACAACAACAATAATAATCAAACATGGAAATTATAGTGTTTAATAAAACAAAAATATCACTACAGATAAACAAATAAAATTACACTACCAAAATAATTTATTTAAATCAACAAAGGAAAAAAATCATTTTGTGGAAAAAAGTTTCATTCAAAACCCTTCGGTTTTTTTTTGTTTCTGAAGTGGAACGACCTTAAACCCCCATCCCTCCTCACTTGACTTTTTTCCACCTTTTCTTCTTCTTCTTCGTGTTCATTTTGTTTGACAAACAATTTGTAAATGGCCTACATTAATGTGTAAGCGTTCAGTTTAATTTGTTTAAAGGGTATGAAGGGATAACACGAGGAACTTTTTTCATGTGTGTGTCTGTGTGTGTTCGTAAGAAAATTCCTTTTAGTAATTTGATCAGTCCGGCTGAATTGCAGGGCAGTAGAAGTTAATGATTGCCTCCATAGAGACATACATACATTCATACTGGCATATAGGCTTACTTGGCACACTCTCTGTCACGCACATCAATGACACAAATCTATGCAATTATACGCATTGGGGAACAGTGGCTCATAGGTGATCCTTGAAAGCAAGACAAATTTAAATCAATAAATTCACGGAAAATAGAAAAAATAAAATAACGCGAACAAATAGACTGAGTTTGGCTTAGTTGTTTTTCGACATACCATCATTACCTATTTAACTCCGAATTTCTCGTTTCTGATAGCTTTAATCGGTCAATGATATTGCAGATATTCAATTATGAATACTTCTATACTAAGATATATCTATATAAAAAATTCAAAGACGAATTTTGACTTAACCTACTCCCTAACCTAATCCTAACTCCATATAGGGTACGGAAAAAAGTTGTTTTATTTTCACAAAAACCAAAATGCCATATAAAAAGGAGCACAGTTTGGTATTTCGGGTTTTTTTTTTGACTGGATCAATAAACCATTTAACGCTCCATTTTTCATGCAAAGGAGTTTTAGACATGTTATAGGCTGCACTCCTTAACAATTTCGAATTTCTAAGTCAGTGCGTAGGAAATCTCGTTGAGAACTATTTTCATTAATGGTGTAGAATCAAAAACGGTACGGCTTTCTTCTTCTTTATGATGGAAAATCGATCACAACAGAAATTCTGTAAAATGGAGATTTCGACTTCTTTGTCTATGAAATCGGTATTTATGTAAAACCTACTTTTTATATTCAAATGTCAATGTTATGATTCTAACAATCGAAAAAAGAATTGTCGGGAAATAATGTGAAAAGTTTGGAATTGGAAAATAAATATTGCTAACCTCTATAAAATTATATAGTTCACATAACACCCCTCATCATGCTGTGGTACAGTATATTTTGTCTTAGAGCATATAATCTGATAATGGTTATCAGACTTAATTTGCTAAAACTCCTTGTACATTAGAACTTTTTTACTGGGTTAACCTACTTTATGAGGATTTATTTGACATATATGCAAAGGAAATGTAAACGTACTATAACACCAAGTGTTTTTAAAGCCTACACAACTATGTGGTCCCAAAAGTTTGTATCGCCGCGAAATATTGGGCCTAGACCCACATTTTAATATACCGATCGTCATATCTCGATTAGCTAAGTCGATCTAGTCATTTGTGTCCGTTCGTCTGTCCATTATTATTTGTAAACACTCTACAGTCCAAACCCAGTTATGGACCAATCATCACGAAATTGCACATGTAGGACAGGTTCTGACCAAAGGAGACCCCTGTTTGGGATAATACTTAGGGGATGAAATGGACCAACAACTTTATTGTTGTCTGTTTTTCTGTTCGCTCTAGACGCAACAATTATGACCCGTACATCACGAAATGTTACATGGGAAAGGGGATCTGGCCAAAGAATAAATATGACTCGTGTGACAAAGATAGGTCAATATTTAGCAGCTCAAAACTAGACTTTTGTTGCAACATTACAAAATTTATAAGTTGAGGAGTTGTTGACCTTTAAATTGTTACCAATTATATGGCTTTATATACGGGAGACTGGGCACATTCGGCACTTTTTTTAGAGCACTATATCTCATTGGTTATACAACAGAGATTAAAACATTATAGGTGGTTATTGTCATCAGATATTTAATTAAAAAATGTACTGAAAACATATGATAAATTAGTATTAGTTACATATTTTTAAAGTTTTGTCAAAAAAGTCAAATTCGGCGAATGTTCCCCTACCCGGGGTAGCTTCGGCATTTGATGGGTCACAATGGGCTACCATGGACATAGCCTGGTAATTATAATTCATATCAGATCATCAAAGGTTCTATTGTCTTTTAAGGCTATATTTCTTAGCGGCGGACGTTGACATAACAAGCCCACACACACCATCAGAAATACCCTTTTTCTATCGCATTTTCGTCTATAGAAGCAGGTTGGTCTTATATATGTAATTTTCAAAAAAAAAAAAAAAATTGAAGGAAACACTTTCTGTATATGGCCGAATGTACCCCACAGCTGAATCTACCGTATAGGTACTTTCTATAGTTTTGTATACCCTTCACCACACTGTGGTACAGGGTATTATGTCTTTGGTTTGGTTTGGTGCATGGTTCCTTTTGAGAATATGCATAGAATAACTTTCTGAGTCAATTTATGCATGTCCGTCCGTCTGTCTGTCTGTCCGTCCATGTTAAATTGTAAACAAAGTACAGGTTGCATTTATAATCCGAATTGAATGAAATTTGGCACAAGTCACTTATTTGGCCCTGGGACGAACCCTATTGAAATTGGAGAAAATCGGTTCAGATTTAGATATAGCTCCCATATAAACTTTCGTCCGATTTTAGATAAATGGTGCACAAAAGTCCGTGAAAATCATTCAATTTGCACGAATTTTGGCACAGCGTACTGAATTAGGTCTAGATTGATGTGCTAAAAGTTTGTGAAAATCGGTTCTGATTTAGATATAGCTCCCATATGTAGTTTCGCCCGATTTTAGGTAAATGATGCATCAAAGTCCCTGAAAATCATTCGATTTGCACGAATTTTGGCATGGCGTAGTGAAATAAGTCTAAAATGACGTGTGTTAAGGTATGTTGAAATCGGTTCACATTCTGATATAGGTCTTATTAGGTCCATGTGTTTATATATAGCTCCCATACATAATTTTACTCGATTTCATACAAATAGTACACCAAAGAATCCAAGTCTGCCCGTTTTACATGCAATTTTTCACAGATTTCGAAATGGTATGTGTATGGGGTTTTTTTTCAATTGGTTCAAATATCTATCTAGATAGCACATTTAATTTCGGCCGATTCCAACTCAAAGGTCCTCCAAAGAGTCTATGTTCTATCTACATTATATTGCAGATACGAACATCTCTTATATGTACCCAAAGTGGTGAAGTGATATCCTTCACCACTAGTCCGACTTATGAACTTTCCATACTGGTTTTTTTCTTTATATGCTCCGATACCGGATAACTCCCCTATACCCATTTTGGGAGTTATAGATAAATATTTAAGGTGGTCTACGTATTCTGATATTGATTAGTATTAACATTACCATAATAGAGAGTGTAAATTTTTGGATGATCGCTATGAACTTTTACACGACTTTTAAATGACTTGTATTAAGTTTTCTTGATAAAAGAATTAGAGAAGCATATCTTTGTGTGTGTGTACTTGTTATGTGATAAAGGGTATCATATAGTCCCCGTCCAACTTTTGTACTTTAATTACTGGGGTTTCTTATGAATAAAGGAATTCAAGACATTTGCAGTGGATTCTGAATCTGGTAGGCTCCCATGTATCCGTATTTCTAGCAACAAATTACTCTTTTCCATTTTTTTGTATTAAAAAAATTCAAAAAGACTTTATTGCTTATGCGAATATGTTTGATAGACTTAAGACGTAGAAACTTTGAAATATCCTAAATTGGGTGTCCGAAGAGCTTAATATTATATAGAATACACCACGCTGTATCATATACTAGTACATATCAGTGCATTTGTATGCAAAAATAATGTAAAAAACTAGATCCGTAGCTTTTGTGAGGACCACTTGTGCGTTGATTAAAGCAAGTCCGTCCTATTGTAGTAAACCCCATTCAAGTTTAGGGACTCTACTCAGATTGCTTTGAAATTTATACCATAAGTAGTCCTCGTTGAGATAATATATTTTATGTGGGGAAATGCATACTTTCCGAGATATTATTATTAACTTTAAACCGATACTCCTTTTGGCTTGGTGGCAGTAGATATACGTTTGGTTTAAACAAATTATTGTACGAACAAATTATTGCACACTGAAACGATGCATTTTTTGCGCCACATTTCGCCTAATTACGCTTTATATAGTAACATAACGCTCTAATAACAAACATCCCCTATATGTTTGTTTAAAAAAAATATTTTTCCAATATGCATTTAATGAGGGAGCTTTAAAATTGAGACTACTCCTGAGATATTTGGTATTGCAAATATATCGGTCCCTGTTTTTACATATCCCCAATATAACGGTACCCCCACCCACATTTTCGATATTTTAAAGGTTTTAAGCGCATTTTCCAACAAGTGCGACTTACATTTGTCATTCCAATTTCTTTGTGGGCAATAATATTTTCAATATTATGAAAGTTCTCTCTCCGATCCGATGACCCAAAAATCAAAATACTGATATATGAAGGGCTATACATGTAATGGAAAATGGAGCAAATCCTGATTATACCATTTTATGATACATATAACGCCATATTCGAATCGAACCTAACTGCCGACAATTGCAATTCCGTCTGAACATTTTTATTTAATTTTTTTTTTAATTAAATTGAGGACGATGCCCATTGAAGGTATTTTATACCTTTAAAACCGAATGTCAACACTGTCGAAACATAAATCCATATAGAAACATGTTTCTACCTGAAAGGCCATTGTTTGCCCATAATGTCACAAGTCTTGAAAATATCGAGGAAATCAATAGCATTTTACCCTGATCTTAAATATTTAACTTAAAGTCCCTGGCGAATACTTTGAGTGACAAACAAATAACCGAATTAATATCAATTTTCATTGTTTAAAAAATTAAGATTTTATTTTGGTCATTTCACAGCAATTTATATAAAGAACTCATTAAAGGGATTATGTTATTCCCAAAGATAATTTTACCATCAGAAAATATACGAATAATGCCGGTTGCCAATTGTATGTGTTTTTATTGACCTTAAATTCAAATTAATTGTATCACCATAACTGTGCTTAAACCATTTACATTAGTATTACAACCTAACATGTTTCATCAAATGGGCAAAGTAGTCCTTAATTTTTTTTTTTGAGATTTTCGAAGATGAAACATATAATTATTTCGGGACTGAACAATTTATTGTGCAAATATAAATAATGCCGTACAACTGCTTATCATCATTATAATAAAACTCTTTATACAGCATTATATTCCATTTTTGTTTCATTTAAAAACGTACGTATTTTATTAACATGTTTATCAACGAAGTTCATTCATCAGATGCAATAAAATGTTTCATTGAGCTACTGTCAATGGGTGTTTAATTGTGTCTCGGTGGTTGGATGCACGGGGGATGATGATGATGAAGAAGAAGAAGTAAAACGCACACACACTCACTCACCTAGCATGTCATACATTCAATATTGAATTTCTGTGGGATTTGTTTCACCATCCATTACAGTTGCCTCGGCGAAGTTTTGTAAAAATTTACGACAGTGCCCGCAAGCCAGCGAACAATCATCCAACCAAATGTAATAGCAAATGAGCAAACAGAGTAAAAATAAAAAAGCCAAAGGAGAGCATTTCAACTCCTCTCAATGCGCCAAAAAACAGAAACAAGTGCGTAATACAAAACTTTCCATCCATCCACCCAAACAACCGACGGACTCTCTATTCCACAACTTACTCCACAACTCACCACAGGCACTCAGACAATTGAGAAGATAGGAGTTGTTTGTCTCACACGCACGAGCGTATAAAATGATTCTTGTCCCAAACAAACACACACACACACACACGTGTATCCTCATGCAAGGATAAATTGTTGAGAATAAATCGTAAACATGTTGGAGAATGAAGATTAAATGTACACGACTCGAATTGTTTTGCCAAGGCATGCAACTGCGACCATTTCATTAAAGCAACAATCAGATGTTACAGATATTAGTACTGAAATTTGTTCAGTTGCTGTTCATTGTAGTGTAAATATCTATGTCAGTATATTTAGGGCCAAAACATGTTCGAAATTAAATGGAATTCTTCAGAAGGGGTTACAATGATAGTTGCATACAAGCAAGTATCGACAGAGATGGAAATAAGTATATTGTTTTGGATATAGGATGCCTTCTCATAGAAGAGGGCCTCTATAAAGATAAAAGGCCTTTTATTGAACGACGAGATCTACTATGGACAGAAAACGATATAAGAGGTGTTTGCTAGATATAATGGTTTTTCTGTGCATTGTGAATACCTTGAATGACTAGGAGATGTCCTGTGGATAGAGGAGATTTTTCTTCATTATAAGCTTTGTCGTGTACTTAATTTTGCCGTTGAGTTAAGTCCCGACCCTATGCAATTGCACGATTTTTGTGACCGTAACAAATGTAAAGAATGTAACACTATATAGAACACAGTAACTGTTTTCTGTATATATCCAAATTATCTTGACTCTTTAGTCATATTAACATATACGCCATAGTATAAAATGGTTGTATTTTTATACCCTCAGCCTTATGGCTAAAGGGGGTATATACACTTTGCCAAGATTTAAATGTGCCTTGCGCCTTGTAATAATTCTTCATATCGTAATATTTTTTACCGGACCTATATCAAGTCTTTGGATGAGATCAATCAGTCTACCTCTTCTGATATCGGATCTAATTTGATTTTTCAGATATTTATGGGGTGTCTAATATTCCTACCAAAAAATGTCAATATCGGCTTACGTTTTGGTATAGCTCCTTTATACCGACAAATTTTCGGCTTACGTTTTGGTATAGCTCCTTTATACCGACAAATTTTCGGTATTTTGCTAAGCTTTAGCCGTATTGTACCACCGATGTAACTGTAATTTGATATAACTGGTTCTTGAAGGCTGACGTACACATATTTAAACCAGTGAGCGGGCGGTGTAGTCGGACGGAGCGAACCATATGATACCCTACACAACTTCCACGAAAATCTAACTTTATGTGGTTGTATATTCAGAATTTGGGTAATATTTCGCGATATTTGCACAGACTAGATGTCAACAAATATTTCTAATATTGAATAGACAAGGGCTGTACTTGTCTAGATTCTCTTTACCGTGGGTTATGTTGTGATGTTGGGCTTTCAATTGTGGCCTATAGATCGACTCGAAAAAAACACACAAACAAAGGGTTACTAAATAATATCTCAGTACGTAAGCACCCGTAAATATTTAAGTGTAACTCCTACATACTAGTAAATACGACATATAATTGGTATCAATTTAAAGGTCAACCACTCCTCTTGAACATACAATCAACATCTCGGGTATATGTCCTTCATGGGGGAATATATACGCCATAGAATACAAATTGTGTAATTTTTCACACAAATGTCAGGCCCGCTAAATATTGACCATTCCTTATCAAAACATGCATGCTTATTCTTTCCCTTCTCCATGTAAAATTTCGCTATGTACGGACATAATTGCGGCATCTGGAGCGACCAGAAAAACGGACAAAAATTAAGTATTTGGTCCATTTCATCCCCTAAGTATTAACCGATCTTTACCAAAAACAATAGGGGTCTTCATTGGCCAGAACCCATCCTACATGCAAAATTTCGTGGAGATTGGTTCATAACTGTGGCCTGTATCGTGTTTAAAAATTATAATGGAAAGACGGACGGACACACATGTCCAGATCGACTCAGCTAGTGGAGATATAACGATCGGTATACTTAAAGGTGGATCTAGGACCAATATTTCGCGGCGTTACAAATTCTTTGGGCTGCACAAAGCTATAATACCCAAAGAACATAGTTGTGTATGGTATAAAAATGATACATATAGACCCATGTTTTGTCATATCCCCATTTAAGGGTAACGGCCCAGGGTTTTAGTTGCATTTTCCATGGCAGTGGCTGTGATTTGGTATTCCGGGATATTGGAGTGTAAAACATATTTTTGGAGCATGTCGTCTATTTAGGTCCATTTTCGGTAATTAAATTTTTAACCGCAGTTTCTCATCGAAGTGGCTATAATTTAGCATATCGATGAGAAAACTTTTTGGATATGGGGAAATGTTATGTAATTTGAAACATTATACTTTCAGGGGATTGGCAACCTACTAACATATTATGCAATAACATAGACTTCATATAGAAATGCCTACCAATTTTAGGAATTTTTAATGAACATCACGTGGTTGAGGTCTACCGAACTTAACGACTTTTTAACTTGTTTCTTTACTATTAAGGACATTTATTTCGAAATTTATCTGAAAAGATAAACGGGACTGAAATTATTGATAGTGTAACCATACAAATTTGGCAGGATGCAAAGAAATTTTTAAACAATTTGCCGCGGCACACTAAACTCAACACAAGTCGGAAGCTCATACTACATGTCGTGTGAATTGAACACAATTTTGGTCTCTGTTGGACCGTTTGTATAGAATCGGACGAGACGATATATGAAATATTGGCAATTTTTTAACATGCCTGAATCCGATGTTCCCGGAAATGTTGAAAGTATATCTATACTAATAAAAGTGTAAAGTGATTGACTGACTGATTTAACGATTCATCAACGCCCAGACGAAACGGCTAAAGCTAGAATCTTGAAATTTTGGGTGAAGGTCACTCTTGGTCCAAATGTGACAGATAAGGCTAGGTTTTTTGAAATTCGTATTAGAACGGTACGAAAAGTACTAAATGTGATACCATTTGTATTTGGCGAACCGGTGGAGCTAGAACTCTGAAATTTAGTTTGGTGGTCGTTGATGGAGTGTAGGATAGATGTACCAAAGGGTTTTTTGTAATTTGAACTATAACTATCCGAAAAGTACGAAAATGTACTAAATTTGGTACAATTCTGTAGCATGTGAATGGATTGAGCTAAAAACTTGAAATTTGGAATGCAAATTAAGGTTGAGAAGTAGGGTCGATATGAGGAGAGTTGGGAAAGCGTGTACTCATGTGAACAAAAACTACTATATGGTACTATATTTGGTACAAATTTGATTTGGATGTACAAATCGAGCTGGAATCCTGAAAATTGGAAGTAAATTTACCGCTGGAGTGTAGGATTGGGATATGTACGTAGTTTTGGAATTTTTTTACTTATGTGTACCGAAAGTACTAAATCGTACAATAATTGGTACAATTTGGATTTGGGTGAACCGATAGAGCTGGAACAATGAAATTTGAAGTTAGGATCATTGTAGGGATGTAAGATTAGGGTCAGGATTCAATTTAACAAATTAATACTTATGGGTACTAAATGGTACTAAATTTGAATTTTAGGTGAACCAATAGAGCTAGAGTCATGAAATTTGGAGTCAGAATCACTGTGGAGGTGTAAGATTGGGGTATGTAGGAAGTTGTGGAAATTGGTACAACTATGTACTAAATTTGGTACAATTTGAATTGCGGGTGCACCAATAGAGTTGGAATCCTGAAACATGGATTTATGATCACTATGGGTGTGTTGGTTTGGGAAATTTTGGAAATTCGTACTACTGTGTACTAAATTTGGTACAATTTAAAGTGTGGGTGAAGCGATAGAGTTGAAATCATGAAATTTTGATTTAGGATCACTTTGAAGGTGTGGGATTGAGGTATGTAGAAAGTTTTGGAAATCGGTACTACTGTGTACTAAATTTGGTACAATTTGGATTGTAAGTCAACCGATAAAGTTCGAATCCTGAAACTTCGATTTAGGATCACTGTGGGGGTGTATGATTGGGGTATGTAGAAAGTTTTGGAAATTGGTACAACTATGTACTAAATTTGGTATAATTTGAATTATGGGTGAACCAATAGTGGGTGGCACTGCTGTGTACAAAATTTGGTATAATTTGAATTGTGGGTGGACCGATAGAATTGGAACCCTGAAACTTATATTTGGGATCACTGCGGTGGTGTAGGTTTGTGATAACTAAGAGGTTTTGGAAATTCATACTACTGTATACTAAATTTGGTACAATTTGAATTGTGGGTGAACCTATGGAGTTGGAATCCTGAAACTAGGATTTAGAATCACTGTCGGGGTGTAGGTTTGGGTTATGTAGGAAGTTTTGGAAATTTTACTACTAAATTCGGTACAATTTCAATTGTAAGTGAATTAATGGAGTTGAAATCCTGAAATTTGAATTTGGAATTATTGTGTGGATGTAGGATCGGGGTATGCAGGAAGTTTAATTAGATGGTTGAGGTGGGAACTTATGGAAATAATGTGTGCTAAATGGAAAATTTTATTAAATTTTGATTTGGGTGAACCTTTAGAGCTCGAATCATGAAATTTGGTACTAAATGGTACTCAAATTTCATTAATGGTCGATATTTTTTTCTGACATATGCAGTTATCTCTAAAAATAAAATAATATGTTAATACATTTTTAAATATTTCCTACATTCGCTAACGAAGTTGCTGGTATATAATAGTATAAAATAAACAGAGTAACTTAATTTTTGTATGTCCAAGATTAAGACCTCCATAACTTTTGCGCGCACCACCCAAAAATTTGATCGCAAACGGATTCGATATTGTAACATGTTTCCAAAACTATTTACCAAAAATCATTAATGTAGCTCAAAAAAGTTCCGAAAAATAAGCGGGGCAATTGTAGTGGAAGGCTATTAAACATGGGCATACATTCACACTTTTCTGGGAAGAATTACTTTGTTCACCAAGAACGTAGTGGATATGGGCTATCCGATAAATTTTTCGACGTTTTACCTTATGGTTAACAAAATTAACATATCAAGATACATTAAGATCGTCTTATTATTCACCTTGATGTTAATATTTCTATTAAAGAAAAAGATCAAATAAATTTTCCATCCCTGTTCCATTCGATTTTCGACACTTTACCTCCCCGATTTTTCCTCCCAGCTCGACGTCATTATCGGCATGTTTTAGTTGATGCTGCTGTTGCCTCCCCGAAAGATGCTTGGATTTCATCACAAACGAAATCACCCTCCTGACAAAGCAAACATGTTGAAAATTGCACATGTGTCTGTAAATGTGGGACATGAAAGGAATCCTATATGAGCGTGTGTATGCGTGCGAGTGAGCGATAAATAATCTTATGACCAAATGAAAATCACGATAAAGAAAAACGAAAAGAAATACAACAACAAAAACAGAAGAAAAGAAATACTGTACAACTTTTATGTGATACATTTTAGATGTGTGAAGAGGCAAAACAAAAACAAAGGCGAAGACGAAATAGTTTTTCCGACGTCTTCTTGTCTCAATCGACAACCAGTAAAAGCTGTTGGCTGTCGTCGTTAAGTTTCCATGAAGGATGGATGAGTCGTAGGATGCTGGGTGGTTGGTTGGCTGACTGGTATAATGACGATAATGTTTTCTTACAATTATAATGCTTGTTCTTCTTGTGATGACGATGACGCTGATGCTGACACTGTGTGATGTCCTGATGATTCAGTCGAAAAAAGGACAAACAGCAAAGCTATTAAAGTTACAATTTGATAGATTAGTTTTCCCATTCATTGAGTTGTTCGTTCAAAGGACATTATCAATTGTTTACTTGTTTATTTGTGTTAGTGTGTGCGTGTGTATCAACTTAATGTGGTGTGATCAAATTTCATGACACAACAACAACACCAACAAAATGGGAATTGAAAGGCCAAATTATAATGAATAGCAATAATATTAAATATGATGTAAAGTTAAAATGACCAAAATGCAATTAAGGACATGTTGACCTAATAATAATCATAATAATGATGATACACAAAGGACAATAGGGATATATAAAGAATGGCGAACAATGACTCTAATTCACCATGACTATTTATTTATGGAATATTTTCGATAATGATTTGTAACAAAGCATTCTTGGTGGTTGCGTTTTATGGACCACATAATGAGTTGTTCCCATTTGATTGTAAAAGAAATCAACTTGTCATATTCCCATCGTATGACTTAACAGCTTTTTGTTGAGTTTATATTTATTTATTGAGCTAGTTTAGCAGTAAATGTATCACGCATAGTTTTTAAGTACTCATATCCTATTGATTTTCCATGTGCATTTTTTTCTTAAATTTCCCCAACAAAGGCAAACACACACTCCACATAATTTTCGAGGAGTAGTATAATTGGAATATGATACTTTTTACATTTGGCAGTGCATTTGAACATTCTGGGCAAAATTTTCGAGATATTTGCATTCACATGGCAATTTTTGAGGAATGATATCAGAAATACAGCTGCCTCAAGAATGGTCTCTTGAAAAATTGGCCGAATATCTTTTTTTATACCCTTCACCACACACTGTGGTACAGGGTATTATGTCTTTGTGCATATGTTTGTAACAGGCAAAAATAATCGAGATAGACCCATGGTTTCTTTTGAGAATATTCATAGAATCACTTTCCGAGTCGATCTATGCATGTCCGTCTGTCCGTCTGTCTGACCATGTTAAATTGTAAACAAAGTACAGGTCGCATTTATTATCCGAATTGAATGAAATTTGGCACAGGTCACTTATTTGGCCCAAGGACGAACCCTACAGATATTGGGAAAAAATCGGTTCAGATTTAGATATAGCTGCCATATATATTTTCGCCTATATATATATATATATCTTTCGCTTTGCACGAAATTTGGCATAGCGTACTGAATAGGATTTAAAATAATGTGTGTTAAATTTCCTGAAAATCGGTTCAGATTTAGATATAGCTTCCATATACAGTTTCGTCCGATTTTAGGTAAATAGTCCACTAAAGTCCCTGGAAATCTTTTGATTTGCACGAAATTTGGTATAGCCTACTGAATAAGGTCTAAAATGATGTGTGCTAAGTTTCGTGAAAATCGGTTCAGGTTTAGATATAGCTCCCATATATGTATATTTTCGTTCGATTTAAGGTAAATGGGTTACCAAGGTCCCTATATATCTTTCGATTTGCACGAAATTTGGTATAGCCTATTGCATTAGGTCTAGAATGATGTGTGCTAAGTTTCGTGAAAATCGATTCAGATTGAGATATAGCTCCCGTATATATTTTCGTCCGATTTCAGGTAAATGGTGTATCAAAGTCCCTATATATCTTTTGATTTGCCCGAAATTTGGCATAGCGTAATGAATTAGGTCTAGAATGATGTGTGTTTAGTTTCCTGAAAATCGGTTCAGATTTAGATATAACCCCATATATATCTTCGTCCGATTTAAAGTAAATTGTGTACCAAAGTCCCTATATATATTTCGATTTGCACGAAATTTGGCATATCGTACTTAATTAAGTCTAAAATAGTGCACGTTAAGTTTCGTGAAAATCGGTTTGGATTTACATATAGCTCCTATATAAATTTTCGTCCGATTTAATGTAAATGGTGTACCAAAGTCCCTTATACCATTCGATTTGCACAAAATTTGACATAGTGTACTGAAATGAGTCTGAAGTGATGTGTGTAAAGTTTCCTGAAAATCGGTTCAGATTTATATATAGGTCCTATATATTTTTTCGTCCCATTTTATGTAAATTGTGCACTAAAGAACCAAAGTTTTTCTGATTGCCACACAATTTTGTACAATAAACTGTAGTTAGTATAAGTTAATTTCTGCCATTCGCATTGAAAATGGTTCAGATTTTGATATAGCTTCTACATATATATTTTCGTCCGATTTAACACAAAATTGACAAAAATTTTGCACAACGTACTAAAGTTTTGAAATGTGGAAAGTTTTGAAATCGGTTCAGATTTGTATAGAGCTTCTATATATATTTTCTCCTGAGTTTTGGTAATTGTGTCCCATTGTAAGAAGCAACCCTATATCTGAACAAATGAAAAATTTAGTATAGGTTGCAGAATTCGACGTCTGTTAGCATTCATCTGTTGTATATACCTAAAGTGGTGAAGGGTATCATATAGTCGTCCCCGCCCAACTTTACTACTTTCCTTACTGGTTTTAATTGGGATAAACAGCTGGTCCATTTGAATCGCAGTCGAGAAATGCCTGAAATAATCCTCACCAATGATCAATTATCTGGAATTTAGACAGGTCAAAAAATCACACCGTTTTGTAACTCATCGAAATAACCATTCCCATTTTATAATATATATTTATTCTCGATCAATGTAAAATTCAAATTCGTGTCCGTCTGCGCGTCTGCTGACTGTTAAAATCATTTTAACGAAATGCGATAGATAGCCAAAATTTGGCATAGAATTGGGTTCTGTCTACAGACAGGTCAAGTTCGATAATGGACTAAATCGGTACACGTTTAGTCATGCCCTCATAAAAGTTTATCCCCCTAATTTTCGATAGTTTGAAGATTTTGACGAACGAACGTCTTCAAAAATAAGTTGATTAATTAAATTTTTATTTTTTTCTTGCCAAATCGTAATTATAGTCCCCGAAACCCTTATATGTGATATATATTATTTTCATAAACCCATTGCTCTAATTATTGAAAAAAAAAAAATGGAATCTCTTGTTGCAGTATAAGTTTGTCAAAAAATAAAAGAGACAACGTCTAGAGACCTGTAAATTTTCTCCTCGAAATGGCCAATAGCTCATCATTCATCTAAAGATCTTTAAAAATCACCTTTATATATATATTTCTATATTCAGAAAACTTCTAGAAGTGTAGGTATATTCGAAATATCCATAGAACGCCTTCCGCAAGTTTTTAGAGATATAGACGACGTTTTAAATGTATTTTCTTTCTAGAGGGCATTCATATGTTATTCTTTTTATAGAAGGTCTTCCCTCTCCTAATTTTCTCATTTAAATACGAATTCTACATATTGAAGTCCAGACCAGAACGAAGAAATCTCAATGGTTTTGTTTCTGTAGGAGACATCTTGAAGAACTTCTACAAGGTTTTATTTAATGGAGGGTTTCTTGTCAAAAGGTATTATTTTATTTTTAGAAAATTTATCAATTCTCCTGCGATTGAAGATATAGTATAATCAGAAAACAGCTCGGAGGTCTCCTTAATAATATTAGGATTCTTAATATAAGGGTTCCTTCTACCTGCATAAAGTAGTGCACCTCTTCCTCTGTATACAAAATACCACCTATTTCAAGACCCAGAAAATGTCAAATCGTTACGAAATCCAGAGGGTCCATAGTAGGCGATTGTTTCTATGGAAAATCTATAACGGATCTTTGACCTATAAATGACTACTAAAACGTCATAAAGATGGTCAGAACTGTAGATGTTCCTTTGTGAAGTTCTTCTATATTAATAAAAGGCCACTGATTTCTCATCTTTTCATAAAGATCTCATGGAGATTGCTTATTTTTAAACGGCGCTAATGATTTAGTCAGCTCATGCCCTCTGAAAGCGTCCAAAAAAATGCCTTATACGAATACAAGGCTTCAAAAAATTATAATTTTTATGGTAGATCTACTTGGTGCATCAACTTGAAGAACTACTTTTTATATTCTATTACCTTCAACATATCTGAAACGTATTCCCCTTCAGAGTCTTCAGTAAAAATAAAAACCTCTGGGAGAACTTCGATCTACTGAAGTTATTTTAAGGATTTACAACATATTAAGATCAACCGAATTGTATGATTTTTAATTTGGCATTAGTATTTGTAACAAATTTATTTGGTCCCCACACAACGTAACCCTATACTGAAATGTGGAAGAATTTAAACGATATTTTCAATCCGAATTTATATTTCTAGGTCTCATTTATTAGGAAATGAATAGTTTTATAATCCCGGGTGTAAAGATACCTCCCATTTTTCACCAAACAAAGTACAGGTCGCATTTATGATCCGATTTGGATGAAATTTGGCACAGGTCACTTAATTGGCCCAAGGACGAACCCTAATTGGAGAAAATCGCTCCACGTTTAGGCATAGCTCCATAGCTAGGCAATTTTCGTATTTTGAAGTTATTTAGCACGTTTTTTAACTGAATTCGCTGAAATTTGGTACTTTGAGTTCTTATTGGGTAGCAAATTTCCCTACTAAAAATTATAAATATATGATTTTTTATAGTCCCCATATAAGGGTAGCCCCAAAATTTTGGGGGTTTTGATCGCATTTTTGGACCGAATTCGCTGAAATTTGGTACTTTGAGTTCTTATTGGGTAGCAAATCTCCCTAATAAAAATTATAAATATAGGTCAATTTTTTCGGATAGTCCCCATATAAGGGTACCCACAATTTTCGGTATTTTGGGGTTCTTGAGCTCGTTTTATAACTTAATTCTCTGAAATTTTGTACATTGGGTCTTTATTGGGTACCAAATTACTCCACTAAAAATTATAAATATAAGTCCAGTTTTTATGGTAGTCCCCTTATAACTGTACCCCCAAATTTTTGGTATTTTCTTTTAAGGATTTACGAATTCACTGTAATTTAATACGTCGAGTTCTTATTATATAGCAAATCTCTCCACTATAAATTATAAATATAGGTCAATTTATTCGGGTAACCCCCAATAAGGGGTACTTGAGCGCGTTTTCAACCAAATTCTTTGTAATTTGGTTTTTTATACCCTTCACCACACTGTGGTACAGGGTATTATTTCTTTGTGCATATGTTTGTAACAGGCAAAAGGAATCGAGATAGACCCGTGGTTCCTTTTGAGAATATGCATAGAATCACTTTCTGAGTCAATTTATGCATGTACGTCCGTTTGTCTGTCCGTCCGTCCGTCGAATTTTGGCACAGCGTACTTAATTAAGCCTAGAATGGTGTGTGCTAAGTTTCATAAAAATCGGTTCAGATTTAGATATAGCTCCCATATATATTTTCGTCCGATTTAAAGTAAATGGCGCACCAAAGTCCCTATATATCTTTTGATTTGCACGAAACTTGGCACAGCGTACTTAATTAAGCGTAGAATGATGTGTGCTAAGTTTCATAAAAATCGGTTCAGATTTATATATAGCTCCCATATATATTTTCGTCCGATTTAAGGTAAATGGTGCACCAAAGTCCCTATATATCTTTTGATTTGCACGAAATTTTGCACAGCGTACTGAATTAAGCCTAGAATGATGTGTGCTAAGTTTCATGAAAATCTGTTCAGATTTATATATAGCTCCCATATATATTTTCATCCGATTTAAGGTAAATGGTGCACTAATGTCGATTTGCACGAAATTTGGCACAGCGTACTGAATTAAGCCTAGAATGATGTGTGCTAATTTTCGTGAAAATCGGTTCAGATTTAGATATAACTCCCATATATATTTTCGTCCGATTTAAGGAAAATGGTGTACCAAAGTCTCTGTATGCCTTTCGATTTCCACGAAATTTGGTACAGCGTACTGAATAAAGTCTAGAATGATGTGTGTTAAGTTTCGTGAAAATCAAAAATGCGACGTCTGTTAAGATTAATTTGTTGAATTTACCCAAAGTATCATATAGTCGGCCCCGTCCGACTTTACCACTTTCCTTACTGTTTTTTTTTTTTTTTTGCATTTAATTGTGAGTTAACAATCGAAGTGAACAAAGGGAAAATTCGGTACATTTTACAAATTTTCTTCGACAAAGGTGAAAATGCGAGCTCAGCGGCTAAAATTGTGAATGGTGTTTATGGTTCCGATACTGTAACAGCCAATTATGTGTAATGTTGGTTTCGTAGATTCAGCTCAGGAATTTTTAATTTTAAAGATGAACCTCGCACAAGTAGACCGGTCGTCGAAAATGTCGATAAAAATCGACCATAAAAATGCTGTAAGCCATTTACAATTGACCAGAATTGGCCAACAGAACAACGCTAGGCCACACACTTCTACAGTGACTCGCCAGAATCTTTGGTTGGGAAGTTTTAATGCATCCGTCATACAGTCCGGACTTGACACCAAGAAATTACTAGAGTTTTTTTACAAACGCTAGGCCACACACTTCTACATTGACTCGCCAGAATCTTGAATTTAACCTATTATTAACCTATTATTATTAACCTATACTGTGCAACATTTTTTTTTTTTTTTTTTTTGAAATTATTGGGAATTTCCAAAAAATATGATAGAGGGGCTAAAAGTAAAAGGTTCGTGTATCGGCGTGACAATATATCCCATTTCTAAAACATTTGAAAATATTCGAATTAAGATTTCAAGAATTCCTTGCATTTTAATTATATAGTGTATTTATATGTGGAATATTTTTGACTAATACGTTGACTCTATGAAGGTGTCATTTCGAGTCCCTTGCTAGAAACGATTGAAAGGTTAAAAAAGACTGGGTTATATCAGGTCAGAATATTTTACAAAAATGTTCGCTGTAAGGTTTTACTACAAGTCTCTGAATAGACCAAAACTCGAAAATCAGCATAAAAGTTCAAAATCTTAAAACTCATTTTAGGGTTAAATGTTCGAAATTGGCCTATTTTACGATATATAACGATTCCGTCCCTTATTCACAAAGATCACATCCCATGCAAATCAGAATTAATGTATTTTCCACGATTTTATACGAATATATTCGTTTTAATACCCAATATAATATTTAAAATAAAAATAATTTTTTTAAACACAAAAATGCATATATTTTAATTTCCTCAACAATTTCCACATTTTTTTACAGTGTAATGCATAACTAGATGGCAACATATTCTCAACACACACACAATCATACAAGATTATTAGCATAAAACCATTTGTGCGGTCATTACCGATGCTGAATAAAAACAAAAAACTACAAAATAACAACAACAGAACAGAATAAAAAATAAAACTAAATTAACACCAAAAACAACAGCAACAACAACAACCACAAGAGCAAATAAAAAGCCAAATTACAACAAAAAAAAAACAAAAACAACATTTCATATCCTCAAGATAGTTACTACTACAACTAACAACTACTACCAATATTATTACAACTATTGCTAGAATACCAATACAAACAAATAAATACCACAACAAATTACTAGGAAGTCGAATAAAGAAAACAAAAAAACCAAAAAAAAACGACACAACAAACGGCAACGGAAACAAGAAAAAATGTTTAAATTTAAACCACAACGTTTTTCAGACCACAATTAAAGAGCCGTCATTCAAGTCACATTTCAAATCATCATTCATTGTCAACGTCATCACCTCCTTACAGGCAGCAGTAGAAGCAGCAACACCAGAAAGAAAAAATCAAGAACAACAACAACACAACAGCACCAACACACCGTATCACGCCCACCTTCATCAACGTGTCATTTTTATTGTTGTTGTTCTTGTTCTCGGCAACAAAAGCCCCTTCTCCTATCAACAAGTTGAACGGAAGAACAAAACAAAAAACACATCTGAATAGCAGGAAGGGAAGGACAATCCAATTGAAAATAAAATAACAAAAAAAAAAAGAATTCAATCACCAAAAAACGGTAGCAAGGGCTATAAAAAATCCACACAACAGCAATCGGAAGAGAACGAAAAACACATCGCCAAACAACAAGGCCCCTCAATTGTTATTGCAGTATTTTTCTTGGCCCCCCGGTTTAAGTAAAAACATTCAAAATTTACAAATTAAACAAAACGGGTAAGTTATCAAATTTTTTATTTAACTTCCTTATATATATGTAAAGCTATTGCTAACAAACCCACACACACACAAAAATACACTAACTAACAATGTAGTTTGATTTTTTGAATTGTATTCATATTATTATTGTTATTGTTACGCATGTCCTGTCTCAGGAAAGGTCGACAAAATGTCTAAATTAAATTGTTTTGCCATCGATAATCCAATAAAAAAGTTTTGTGGAAATTTGATATCAAATTTGCCAATAATATTGAGGTGAAATTAATTTAATTACTTGGTCAATTTAAAGGTAGAAGAGGTTGGAGATCATCATGTGCTAACTTATTACAATGCACACAAGAAGGGCATACATCGTAATGATTCGGAAATCACAATAGAAATATTAAAAATAATACAATTAAAAAGTCGAATCGATTTTTAATTGAAAACCTTAAATATCAAAGTATAATCAATTCGGTTGAAAATCGTACATAAGGTACAGAAGCCAATACTTATAGTTTTTGGAAAATCAGTAGTAAACTACCAATAGACTGGAATTTTAGAGATACCGTTATGTGGTGCCCACTATAAAATCTTGGCCAATATTGATAATTGTTGATCGGAAAAATTGCTACCCAATAAGAACATAATGTACGATTTTTTCAATCAATTTGGCTGAAACCCATTTTGAAAATACCAAATATTTAGAAGTACCCTTACATGGTGCTATACCAAAACGTGGACCAATATATCCCATTACCAAATATATTTGTAAAATTTCAAAGCTCTCAAATATTGTAAGTTCTATGAATTTTATTCTGATCAATAATATTACGGGGTCTCCCGTGAATATTTCTAGGTATTGCAAATAAAAGGACAAATGTAATATACCCTAAATTGTATGGTCAGAGCTCCTAAATATCCGGAAATTGGTCGGTGCCGGCATATACATGATAAAACAAAACGTGGATATAACGGATTTCCAAAATGGACTTGACAAATTTGAATTTAATTTTGACAAAAAAAAAAGTGAAAAAGCGTCCGGGCCGCGCCGGGCCGAACTTTGGATACCCTCCACCATAGATATACTGACAGATACTTGAAAAAAATATACACATTTCTACAAACCGATTATGGTTCTAAACAGTGGTCCTAGACCCCATGTTTCTTTGGACCACATTTGTTTCACAAAATTTTGATTTCAAACATGGGGAATATCGGTCCACTCCTTCTGGTACCTCCCACACAGGGGCTAGGCCTAAAGGCGGGTTACAGTTCATATATATATATATATATATATATATAAGTTTAATTATCGAACCTTATATTCTAGTTTTTTTCACGGAACAAATCATATAACTATTTTAATATAAACCAGTGAGCGGAGCAATATAGTAGGACGGGGCCGACCATATGATACCCTACATAACTACCACGAAAAGCAAACTTTCTGCCGTTCTATATTATGAGACTGGGCAATATTTTGATTATAGGTCAACAGCTCCACTTTCTAACTCTGGCATATTTTACAAAATTTTGTTCTTGAAGTGAATTTTTACGCCATTTAATAAAAAATTGGTCACTTTAGGTTTTAGTTGGTTTGACCCTTGGAATATTGACCGATCATCATCTAAACAGCCGCTCTAAGTATTTGGTCAGATCCCCTTCACCTTGTAAAATATCTGATGTTCTGCTTTTAATAATTGCCTCTAGAGCGTCTAGAAAATCTGACAAAATTAAAGTTTTCGGTTCATTGCACCCCCTGAATGAAATCTCAACTTTACCGAAAACTATAGGCGCCGTCCTTAACCATAATCGGAACTTCATGTACAAGTTCAAAGCGATCAGCGCGAAATTTCCGTCCTCTAATGGAGTAATTGTAAAACTATGCACATTTACCTAATTACGTATAACTCCCACATCAGAGTACATACAGCCACATAATTGGTATCAATTTGAAGGTCTACAACTCATCTTGGATATACTATCAGGTATATGCCATTCAGGAGCAAGTATATACGCCCCAGAATAAAAAGTTTGCAATTTTTCACACAGAAGTCAGGGTTCATTTGACCCGCTAAATATTGACCGATCTTTATCAAAATACGCTAGCTTATTTTTTGGCCCGATCCCCTTCTCCATGTAAAATTTCACGATGTTCGGACCATAACTGCGGCCTCTGGAGCGACCAGAAAAACCGACAAAAATTTAGTATTTGGTCCATTTCATCCCCTAAATATTAACCGATCTTTATCAAAAACAATAAGGGTCTTCATTGACCAGAACCCATCCTACATGCAAAATTTCGTGAAGATTGGTCCATAACTGTGGTCTGTATCGTGTTTACAAGTTATAATGGACAGACGGATGGACGGACACACATGTCTAGATCGATTCAGCTAGTCGAGATATGATGATCGGTATACTTAAAGGTGGGACTAGGACCAATATTTCGCGGCGTTACAAACTCTTGGGGCCGATATATCCCATCTTCGAACTTAAACTGCCTGCAGACAAAAGACAAACATAAGCAAAATTTCAGCACCCTATCTCAATTCCTTCAGAAGATAGCGTGATTACAACAGACGGACATGGCTAGATCGTCTTAGAATTTTACCCTGATCAAGAATATATATTACTTTATAGGGTCGGAAATGAATATTTCGATGAGTTACAAACGGAATGACAAAATGAATATACCCTTCATACTATGGTGGAGGGTATACAAAAAACTATTGCATATAAAATCTGTTAAAATGAAAGAAGGTGCTCAAAATGCCAAATGCAAATACTGCTACGCTGCCATACCAAGTGAACTTAGTAACCATTTGATCGATATAAGGCAAGTGAAGAAGTTCAACGATCTAGTTCACTTTTAAAAATGACTTAGTTCGTTCTATCTCTGAACTGAACGATATTGCCCAAGACTACTGACAAGTCCGAATACTTTTTATTTGACATACATCCAAATTCATAATATACGGACTGGAGATTATCTGAAGGACAGTGAGTCTAATGAGCCGACTTGAAGCAGGAAGTCTTAAAAAACAAACTGAAGGTCAGATATTCCTTATAGATGATTTGAAGGCCTTATAGTTGGTATATACGATCTAATAGCCAGCGAATCTTTGTATTGAAAAATGCCCAGTATGGGTTTATGCTTTGACTTAGCCGCCATATGAAGGTTTAGTTTTATCAAAAAATAAAACTTTGCCTGATGGACTATTAACAATGGCAGCTCCGCTTTTAGCGGAGCAGTATAGTAGGACGAGTGCTACCTTATGATATCCTACACAACTACCACTTAGCTCTAAGTTTCTATTTTTCGAGCCTGTGTAATATTTCTCGATATTTGCACCCTCTTCACCGATTAGAAGTTTACATACAAAACGTTTTGGTTTATTTGTCCGCAAAATATTGACTGTCTATATTGTTACGTTCTTGGATTTCACTTAAATCCCGTGTAGACGTTGTTTTATTTCCCGATACAATTCGTACCAAATAAAACGCAGGTTCTTTCGGATTACGATTATTACAATGATTTTATTCACACAACTTTACTTTGCACTTTACTTTACACGACGGTTTCAATTCGCGATCTGATTCACAACTGACTCGCTGCCTTTCCATTCCCTCTATTTATATGAGCCCTGCCTGTCGCTACAGAAGTTTCTAGACGATCTGGTAACACCTAGATCACGAACAATCTACCAATGCAACAAACACATTGAGTAACAATAACAACAACAAACTTACTGAGTGAACAATAACAACAACAAACTTGAGTAAACAAACTTACAATAACAACAACACATATACAGGCGAGGGAATAACAAAGAAAGAGGAATAACAACAACACATATACAGGCGAGGGAATAACAAAGAAAGAGGAATGACGTTTAACAAGAATTGTACGACAATAACAAAATAGAAAATGAAAGAGGAAATGGAAGGATGTAGAAAAATCTATACAGTGGTTGTTGTTGTGAAGTTATTCAAATAAACTGCGTAGTAGAAATTTACGTTACAATTCAAATTCTTAAATTAACGGAATTCATCTAAATTAACTTAAATCTAAAGTTATATTCGTAACAATATTCATAACAGCATCAATTAAAAGGTCAAACACTGCTCTTGAATGTACTGTCAACTTCTCGGGTATATATCCTTCAGGAGTAAATATATGCACCATAGAATACAAAATTTTTAATTTTTCATGCAAAACTCTGGGTCAATTTGACCCGCTAAATATTGACTGATCTTTTTCAAAACATAATGCTTATTCCATGGTCAGGTCTCTATTTTTAATTTGGTAATGTACCGAGATCTGACATTTATTTTCATGGCCTTTTTGGTTAAAATTGTACATCTAATACGATTCACATTAGATTTACACAATCTTCAGTCTTCGAGATTGGGTCGCTGTTGTCCTTCTAGACTTTATGATCCGTATGGACCATACTGAAATCTGTGAACATCGGTTCATATTTAGATATAGCTCCCATATATATTCTCGTCACATTTTATATAAATGGTGTACAAAACTCCAATGGTTTGCCAGATTAAGACGAAATTTTGCATAGCTTACCATATTGAGTACATAATGGAGTGTTGTATGTTTTATTGAAATCGGTTTAGGTTTGCCACAGCTCCCACATATATTTTTGTCCGATTTTATGTGAATGGTGCATCAAAGAGCCTACGATCCACCGTGTACCGAAATAAGTTTAGAATGTCATATGTTAAATTTGATCCATATCATGGTGATTTATTTGAAAGGTGTACATAAATGTTCCTCAAACAGAAAATATTCTTGAGAATGTATGATGGCGTCTTCGCTTCCCCTTGCATGGAGTGTATACTTCGCAATTTAATAAAAACCGACATTAAACATCTAGAAAGTCCATCACATCATTGTCTTGGCCAGACTTGCCTATCTCGCCTTATATATCCTACCTGCGGAAATGTTCCCATTTCACCACAATCGGTGTTTTGTTTTCCAGACCTATCCTCTTTGGAATAAGGTTGTCTTCCGATTTTGAAAAAGACCACAAGGAAAGTTTCGCCTATCTTTGTGCGATTTGCACGAGTTATATGTCCAGTTTGCTTGAAATCGGTGCAGATTTCAAATATAGCTCCCATATATAATTTAGCTGGATTTCATGCAACTGACCACAAACACCAAGTATATCCCTGATGAAGGGTAGTATATATCGTCCAAGTTCGAACTTTCCATAGTGGTTTCAAATTGGACTTTCAGAAATTCCATAAAAAATACCTTGAATGATGAGCCCCATTTCCTCCTCGCTGGGAGCGTTTAAAAGCAAATTTGGCCGGAAATAAAGATTTATTATGGAGAAGCTATCGGAAAGATAGAGCAACTAATTTTCGATTTAGTTATGAAAAATGTCATGAAAAGCATACTCGTGGTGTTAATTTGACTGATATTGAATATTATACCTTAAAATATTTAAAATCGTGGGAGATGTGAGGGATATGTCGGAAAGCAGGCCTACATTGAGTGGTTCCAATATTATAAACAGCACAAATACGTTATTATACCCTAAACAACCATGTTGTCAGGGTATTATAGCTTTGTGCAGCCCCAAAAGTTTGTAACGCCGCGAAATATTGGTCCTAGACCCACCTTTAAGTATACCGATCGTCATATCTCGACTAGCTGAGTCGATCTAGACATGTGTGTCCGTCCATTCGTCCGTCTGTCCATTATAATTTGTAAACACGATACAGGCCACAGTTATGGACCAATCTTCACGAAATGTAGGATGGGTTCTGGCCAATGAAGACCCCTATTGTTTTTGACAAAGATCGGTTAATAATTAGGGGACGAAATGGACCAAACCCTTAATTTTTGTCGGTTTTTCTGGTCGCTCCAGAAGCCGCCGTTATGGTCCGAACACAGCAAAATTTTACATGGAGAAGGGGATCAGGCCAAAGAATAAGCATGCCTGTTTTGATAAAGATATGTCAATATTTAGCGGGACAAATGGACCCTGACTTTTGTGTGAAAAATGACAGCATTTGTATTCTATAGCGTATATATTTACCCCTGAAGGACATAGACCCGAGAAGTTGGTAGTGTATCCAAGAGGAGTGGTTGACCTTTAAACTGATACCAATTATATTGTCGTATGTACTCAGATGTGTGAGTTACACGTAAATATTTACAGGTGCTTACGTATTCGGATATTATTTAGTATCCCATTACCACACTGGAGAGCGGAAATATAGTGCTGATCGCTTTGAAATGTTCCATGAGATGCCAGTAGTGGTCAAGGATAACGCCTGTAATTTTCGGTGATGATCAGATAAAGTGGACCGAAAAATTAATTTTTTGGTATTTTTTGAGTTGATTTATAGGCCACAATTGTAAGCCGAACTTCACCTTGTTGTTGACCTCTAATCGGACAAAAGGGTTTAAATATCACGAAATATTGCCCAGGCTCGGAGTAAACATCCGCAGAAAGTTAGAATTCCGTGGTAGTTGTGTAGGGTATCATATGGTCGGCCACGACCGACTATACTGCTCCACTCACTGGTTTTTAATTCAAAAACTGTGTATAAAATTGAGTATTGAACATTTTGTCGACCTTTCAATTTTTTTTCTAGCAATACTAAAAATGTATTTACCCCTCCCAAGGTAGATATACAAGGTAGCCGCATCGGCGAATTGGGAACATGATATGTCAAAATTGTTTACCAGGCGAATAATACTAATTTCGCCGTGACATAAAAAACTCGAAGCAAATTAAATTCAAACAATCAGAATTAAGCATTTTGAAAAAGAAAAATATTTGTTTACTTTTTGAAAATTGAAAATTTTTAAAATAAGTTGTGTTAGTATTTGATTTTTGAGTAGAAAGATACATCAAAAGTGCGCCTTAGATGTGATAATGTTGGTGACATCGGATGTAGTGAGAGATAACAAGATTTAAGCTATTCTTTACGTAGTTTTGTCATGCCCTCAAATATATTTCAATTATAAAATTTTTGTTTGGAAATGGGTTTGAAAAATAAAAAAAAAAAAACAAAAACAACAACAACTTGTTATGACATATAATGTTACAATCAGCTGGTTTGATACGGTTACCTTCTTAATATACCTTGACCCCTCCTGTCATTACTTTCCCCCCACAAATATTTATGCTAAATATTACCTATCTAAAACACACAACAAATCCAAAAAATCATGCAATCCATAACGGATTAAAAAGAATATAGCTAAAAAAATCTATAGCAGTAGTTCATGTAATACCTCAAGAATAAAAATATAACAGAAAACAAAAAAAAAATCAAAACAATAATGAAATTGAACTAAATATTATCTATCACACAGACATGTGGAGTGAAATATGAGAACGAACGAACAAACGAGAAAGTACCAACGACCGACCATAAGTCTAAAATATAATCTCTACTTGCCGTGTCTGATGATGTCTGTCTAGGAAGCTTCTTTTTTGGCATTGTTGTATGAGTTGTCATTTGTTATCGTTTTTTTTATTCGGTTCCAACTACTTCCTTTTCTAACAATAGCACTCGAATAGGGAGGGTCTCCTATATTTTTTTGTGTCTTCTTCTTCTTTTCTTCGCCACCGTCTTGGTTTACTATTTATGTACGGTTCGTCCAGAAGTAGGTTTTTCGTAGCACGGTTGAATATCTAAGCATAGACGGAGAGGTCGTGTCGTGATAAAAATTAGAACAGACAACGATGGTAAAAAATACACTTGCGTACGACATCTAATTTTAGATCAGTCCCAATAACTCATCGTCTTCTTCGGGTATGTGTGAGAGTGTGTATGCTTTCTATTCTTCTTGCCTTGTCTCAGCTAGTTTTTATCGATTTCGCTAGCGCCACACCACCATCGAGAGAATAAATGCGAGAACAAAATAACAAAAACAGCCATGAACATTATAGTAGATTCCGTGTCGTATGTGGAGCATATAATCTTATCTAATGTTGCCATATCGGAATTTATTTGTTTTATTAGTTAGGGTGTTTCTTATAAATCCGCCAAAAAATGTCGCAAGAGGGAAATAAATAAAAATGAGATTTATGGATCGAAGACCCCAATTAAAAACATTTAAATAACAAAATTATCATAAGATGTGTGTTTGAGCCAACGTAGCATTTTTGAATGAAGTAGAACGAAATTAAATATATGTTCTCTTTTTGTGAACTAAGAGAGATCATACACATGCTATTGGGAAATAGCATTATATTGTCCAGATTAATAGAATGCCATTTCCCAATGGCATGTGTATTTAAAGCAAACTTGCCACACGCTAGCACAGTACAGCGCACTGTGCAAAATTTCATCGCAATCGGACATTCATGGAATATGCACAATTTGCATGAAATCGGTCGAAAATATATATGGGAGTTATATGTAAATTTGAGGCGATTTCATACTGGTCAATCCAATAAACATTCGCCTAAAGTCGAAAGAGTATATAGAGGAGCTTATATTCAAATTGAATATATAGAGGAGCTATATTCATGTTGATACGCTATGCATGTTATAGAGGTTTTTTATACCCTTCACTGCGATGCATATGTTTGTAGTAGGCAAGAGGAACCCAGATATACCATGGTTCCTTTTAAGAATGTTCATAGAATATTCTGTCCGTGTTAAATTGTAAACAAAGTACAGGTCACATTTATGATCCGAATGTGATGAAGTTTATCACCCACTTATTTGGCGCAAGGAACAATCCTATTGAAAGTGAAAAAAAGCTAGCTATATAGGTTTGTTTGATTCCACAATAGTTCATCCAGGTCACAATATTTGACCGATTGAAACAAAATTTTACATAGCGTGCGGATTTAGATAAGATCGACGTATGTGAAGTTTTGTATAAATTGGTACATATTTAAATATAACCCTCATATATATATTTTCGTCCGATTTTTTTTAAGTTATGCACCAAACTCCCAATATATGTTCGATTGAGGCCAAATTTCGTATAATATATTAAATCAGATCTAGAATGATATGTGTTAAGTTTCGTTGAACTCGGTTCAGATTTAGATATAGCTTCAATATATATGTTCGTCTGCTTTTCTGTATATGGTACACTTAACTACCATAGTTTATCCTATACAGACGGAATTTGGAATACCGTTCTGTATTGGATAAACGTCTAAAATGACGTTAGATATAGGTCGCATATATATGTTCGTCCGATTTTATGTAAGTGGTGCACCAAACATTCTAAATTTGGCCGAAATGACGTGCGATAAGTTTTGTTGAAATCGGTTGAGATTTTCATAAAGCTCCAATATATATTCGTCCGATTTCGTGAAAATGGTGAACCGTGTAGCCAAAAATGTTCCGATAGCAATGAAATTTTTCTCATTACTTGGTTTATATCGGCATATATCTTTATGTACCATACAATAAGTATATTGGGAACATATCTTGAATATAACCAAAGTGGTGAAGGGTATCATAATGTCGGCCAAGACTGACTTTTTGAAATTTCCTTACTTATGTACTTTTTTAAAAAAAATATGACATTAGATATGTAGAAAGCCTTGTCCTTAAGCAGAGCTCAGAGCACACACAGTATCTTTAATTTAGGGATACCTCGAATTTACATTATATCGTAAATTCCCTGTCCGCACTCTTGCAAATGCTGTTTAATTTTTGAGTTTTTTTTTCCTGTACTCACCTCAAAACGACATTGAATATAAAAGTCCCACTCTTGGTCTTGGCCAAACTTGCCTTATCCTACTACAAGGAAACTTCTGACATCATTATCCACACTATATCAACAACACACTTCTTCATAGGCAGTAATTTATTTTGGACACCAAAGACATCGAGCTTGCATTCTTTTGCAAAATCGATGCCCTGTCTTCTTACGAAGGCTGTTAATTTTTGTAGTATAGGGATGTATACTCACCACTCCTTTTCGATTTTAATAATTCGGAAAGTTCCGCCATCATTATCAACCCCATATAGAGAGTACACACTTCTGCAGAAGCCGTATCTTATTTTGGAGACCAAACACCTAGAACGTGCATACCTATATTCTCACGAAGGAAGTTAATTTTTGTAGTTTAGCCTTTCTAATTTTAAAAAATTACGAGATTGGTCTCGTAGAACGTCGTAACTTTGGTCTTGACCTAACTTACCTAATCCGGTCACAAGAGTTCAGAGTTCCGTCTTCCCTGTCCGAGACTTCACAATTCCACACAATTCAGAGACAGTGTCTTATTTTAAACTCGAGTATTGATTCTGTATCGGATAGTTGAGGGCACAGACAGGGTTTTTTGGAAATCACCATTTTCGAGTACCGTAAACTCTCTGACATAGCTTTCAAGAATGTCGTATGTTTTTGTACTTAAGGAATGACTACTTGCCACACCCGCTATAATTTAAATCCCTCCAATGGGGAAATAATATCTGCTACAAATTTTGTTGAAGAATTCGACATTCGTTGACGGCAGTACCTCCTGAAATTGCCGTTATATGTTACGCTTCTTTATCCGCGCTTTGTGGAGCATTGTCTTCATTTTGTCAAATGCAATAATATTTTTTTTAGATTCCGCTGCTCCCAGCTTTTCTTCACGGGATAATTACTCTGTGACACAAAATCGAGTTCATGGTCTTGGGTGGAAAATTCCTTATGGCGTTGAAAGCCAATTATATTAAGAATCCAGAGGAACTAATGCACTGTTGGTCATGTTTATGAGTTATGGCGGAATGAATTTATTTCGCATGAAATTCCTTCAGTCAAATCGGATGAGGAATATTTTCGAAAAAATATCCTTACGTATGTAAGGATATGCACTGGTGGTCATGTTTATGAGTTATGGCGGAATGAATTTATTTCGCATGAAATTCCTTCAAATCGGATGAGGAATATTTTCGAAAAAATATCCTTACGTATGTAGAAAGCCACAAGGTGAGGCTTTCTGACTTCCAAATGTTCAACAACAATGTCGTCCATAAGATTTTAGGTAGTTTCCCTAAAGACGAGAAATCGATATTCGTGTGTTTTTGTCTTTTGTCTTTTTGAATTTTTACTTGGTCCTTGCTCGTTTTTCTAATCATAAATATAAGGTCGAATAAGTTCGACATTTTTTACTTTACGTGACCTTTGCTTCGAAATACGTCTTGGTATCGATGACCACCAACGTCTCAGTCGGCTTTGAGAATTATCGGAAATTATCTTCAGATACGGAGAATAAGGAATTGAAACGTTTACTCATTGCTATTTTTTGGCCAACACACAAATTGTTACTTGTTACGAGCGGCTTGAATGCATATGAGTCCATCATATGGCAGTTACAATTACAAATCTGCATAAAAAAATTTAAAACACATACGGAAGTGGGTGGTAGTGGACCACCAGTCGTCGCCCATCCGAACAATGGTCACTTGGATCCTCTATCGACGTTGAAGTGACTCCCATAAATCTGCCCTCACCTAAACATTTACCCTTTCATATTGCCAATTAATTTAACAATACATAGTAAAATTTAACTTCATCGACATGTTTATTTATTAATCAAAACTGGTCGTTCGGTACATCATTCTTTAGAGTACCTGATTTTGTATTAAATTTCAATCTACAAATGTCGACCAAATCGTATAATATTAAAAGTACATAGTTCCACTTCCATCCCAAAACCGCACCATACGGCAACGCTGCAACTCATTGTGGAGGATACTTATGTGACAACCATCCAGCAAGCAACAACAACAACAACGAGTACATTCACGACAGTTTGATGCAAGCCCATCATAGCAGATATGCCCTACTGGTGATATGACGCTACAATTTTATCGTCATCAAACCATCAGACACGAGTTATCATACAACTCAGAGAGAGGTTAATATATTTGTATTTCTCTCTCTCCCTTTTTCCCCTCTCTTGTAATTTTTTGACATAACATTTCCAAAAGCACAATTTTCTCACTGGAAGTTAATGATTCGCTGGCATAACGGTGATAACATGTTGTGTGGTAATCTCTCTGGGTTATTTTTTGGGAGAGTACCTGTAATTATGTTTTCTTTTCACCACACACAGAGACTTTCTCTTTGGCAATTGCTATGTGTGGTGAATATAATTTATTTGCTATTAATGTTGGTCATTGCTTCAATGGCAATTTTGTTTTTGTTTTTTTTTCTTCGTTCGAGTGGGTTGTATGGTAATAATGATGAGAGGCTAAATAGGGTGGTTATAGTGGGTGGTGGTGTTGCATACTATCATTCGAACATTTGCATGATGGTGTGTGTTATGTGCTATCGTTTTGTTTTTCGTTTTTTTTTTAGGAAATAGATGATGAGGCGGTTTTAACATGCGGTATTCTCCCTCCTTCTCTCTGTATGTGTGATGGTCTAGTTAGAAAGCTTACCTTACAATGTTTGTTTTCATTTTGGGGTTTCTTCCAGCGTTTCTTGTACATTAATAATGTGACGAAAAAAGGGGGAGGGTAGCACCACCCTCCAGTGACACACAAACATACTGTGGGTCGACAAAATAAAAAGTGTGACAATTTGTTTTTTTTTCTTTTTGTTCTTCTTGCATCCCCTTTAGCCAGCCAGCCAGTCATCCAACCAGCCAAGAGCGTATTTTATCTATTTTTTTCTCTGCAGCCATAAAAAAGGGTTACAAGGTGGTCGTTCGTTTAACAATGCCCAGGGTATTGACAATTCAGTGGCTTGTTAAACAAAACAAAAAATAAAAAGAAGATAAACAATATTGCCATTGGAATGTGTGTGACGTTTTTTTTTCTCGAGTGTATAAACCTTAAAGGTGTTTGGTATTATTTTCGTATGTGTGTGAAAAATTTATTTTGATTGTTATTTTTTTCTATTTCCATTTTGTATGCAATTTCTGTTGTGTATATATATTTTTGGCGGGAAAATAATTACGGAATATGTATATAAATGCACACTAACACAAATGAAATTGCAAATCATGATATATATGAACAGACAAATTCACCTATATTCACAAATGTTTTCCATTGGAATAGATGTGGTGGTTTGGATTTGGGGTGAAACAAATGATTTATTGCAGTTCAATTTTACCAGGCACCACCACAAGAAGAAAATTGAAAACATGATTTCAAGCAGTAATAAATTATTTTGTTATTATCAGAGGTGGAGGGCAAAAAAAGAGTAAACAAAAGAAATTTGTTTGAAAAATGACACTAAATAACGTATAATAAATTTAAATAATGTCAGTAAAAGTTTGTTCATCGATTAACCTTGATTAGTTTCTAGGTAGCTGATGTGAACGAAAGCCAATAGGGGCCAGGAGTGTTAAAAAGGGATCAATCTCAATTTCAACAAAAATGGTTTCAAAGAATTTAAATAAAAATAAGTGCACAAATCAGGCTGTGTTTCAACAAAATATTTTCTGAGTAACATTCGATGCACCATGGATACATATATAGCAGCCAGGTATAGACAGTCGGAAAATAACTCGATACCGATATCGGACAAACAAAAATTTTCTGTGTTCAATCGAGCCACTTAAAGTTATCCTGCATAGCCGTATTACTTTTGCAGGAATGCCGAACGCAGACATGGCTTTAAACACCTCTAAACGGATAGGGCTGTCGAATGCGGCTTTATAGTCGACAAATAGGTGGTATGTGTCGATGTGTTTTTCGTGGGTCTTTTCCAGGATTTGGCGCAGAGTGAAAATCTGGTCGATGGTGGATTTGCCAGGTCTGAAGCCGGATTGGTATGGTCCGATGATGTCATTGACCGTTGGCTTCAATCGTTCACACATCACACTGGATAGCACTTTATATGCGATGGGAAGGAGACTTACTCCTCTATAGATGGCACGTATCGTCTTGTCTCATTTTTTGTGCACGGGACACAGGATGCTGAGGTTCCAATCATTGGGCATGCATTCATCTAGCCAAATTGTGCTTATCAGCTGGTGCATGCTCCTGACCAGCATCTGGCCACCAGTCTTGAATAGTTCGGCTGGTAAGCCATCGGCTCCTGCTGCTTTGTTGTTCTTGAGCCGATTAATTGCTTTTATGACCTCATCTTGGCTAGGTGGTATACACTCTATACCATAATCTCTTATTGGTTCTTGGGTATCTTCTTCATCGCCACTATTTGATACTAGAAGCTCTTCGAAATGCTCCTTCCAGATCCTCAACACGCTGTCTGTATCTGCCACCAGGTTTCCTTCTTCATCTCTACAGGAGGATGTGCCTGCACCAAAGCCTTCGGTTTGGTGTTTTACTCGTTGGTAAAATTTCCGCACTTCATTCTGACTCCTGTACATCTCGATTTGATCACGCTCACGTTTTTCTTGTTCTTTCTTCTTTTTTCGGAAAACACGTTTTTCCTCTCTCCTTTTCTCCCGATAATTCTCCATCACGTTACGTTTTGCTACTGTCTGCAGGGTTGCCCTATACGTTGCGTTTTTCACATCAGTAGCATTACGACACTCCTGACCGTGCCATGGGTTTCTTGATGGTGGTTTGCTGCAGTTTATAGGGAGTGGGCAAGTCTTTGCCATTGTGCTTCTATACTATTATCTGGACAAGAAGTGCTTTCTTCAAGCAGATGGGTAAGTTGAGCGGAGTAGGCCTCGGCTACCTGTTGTGTTTGCAGCTTTTCGACATCAAGTTTCCGTGTTGTATTAGATCGCACCTTTGCTGCAACATTAAGACGGGTGCGTACCTTGGCTGCCACAAGGTAATGGTTCGAATCGATATTCACTCCTCGGATCGATCGGACGTCTAAAACACTGGATGAATGCCTTCCGTCCATCACAACATGATCAATTTGATTTCTCGTTACTTGATCAGGAGAGATCCAGGTGGCCTTGTGTATATCGAGATGCTTGAAACTGGTGCTGCTAACTACCATGTTTTTTGCTGCCGCGAAGTCAATCAACCTCATGCCGTTGTCGGATGTTTCTTCATGAAGGCTGAATTTTCCGACGGTGGGGCCAAAGATATTTTCCCTTCCGATTTTTGCATTAAAATCTCCTAGCAGAATTTTAATGTCTGAAAAAATTATAAATGTATGAAAAAATATCCAGGGGAATCAGGTATAACAGAGGCATGTTAAGAATAAAACAGTCAATACGCGAAAATGTGCGTATAAAATGTAAATAAAATCAGAGATTTGTACTCAAAATATGTGTTTTTATTTTATTATTCGCTCTGTTGTTATGATATCGTAACAACAGAGGAAAAGCCTTCTCTTGAAAATGTTGACGTATCAATTTTCTTATCTTTATACTTTTATGTCTTTTAACCGGGCACCTTAACGAGATGCCCGAGAAATGTGTTCTTTTATATTCTTAACAAATTAATAATGTCTGAGTATATTTTAAGTCTAAGTCGGCATAAAGTGTAGGTTTGATGTCGTGTCCATGTTCATGCCAAAGCTTTTAAATATTGCACATAATTCGAGCGTGATCGATATTTAAAAGAGGATATATAGGTTCACGTTGGAAAAAGACCACTTTAACCACGATTCGAGGATGGGGTTCCCTCAATGTATTTTGAAGGTCTCAGCATTATTGTAATGTGGCATTTCGAGTTCTCAGCCGATATCAGGAGATAAAATATCTGATCTCCTGTCCATTTTTCTATATCTTGAAATTTCAGTCCACATTTTCTTTCCTTTCAATGTTTCAATACCTGCATGCAAGAAATTTTTAATATAAGTTTCCTGAAATTCACACAGTTTGTTGTAGATATATCAAGAGGAGTGCAGTTCTGACTTTATCTAGATTTTGGTAAAACCAGAACTACAATAGTAAAGACCCGATAAGTTTAATCTATGGACTTCATCCAAAGTTGGTAAAAAAATACATTGCGGAAAGTTTGACTCTAATCGGATTCGATTCTTATGAGATTTAAGTTTTTTTAAATTTTATTTTTTGTGTGGGGCGGTATCACATCCTGTTCCATCTTAGGGCTTCATCTACAGTTGCTTCATATGATTTACATATATGATACCAAATCCATCTTGATATAAGTTTAGCAAAAATATTAGCATATTGAAAGTTTGAATGAAACCGGTTACTAACTATGATAGCCAGCCAGGCTTACATTTCTAAATCGACAAATCTGATTAATTGTCTCATAAATCCAAACCTAAGCGGTGTAGGGGATCGTATACCTGTTTGCCCGACTTTAGTATCTTCCACTGCATCAAAACACGTTCGAAAGTTTTGTGGAATATAGATTTTTTAATAATACTTTCATATATAATATTTGTATTTTTTTTTATTTTTCTCAAAAAAATATTTCTACATTTACCTACAATTTTACAATTACAATTTTATTTTTGTATATTATATTATATGCCCGAACATATGTACATGAATATGTATGTTGAATAGTTGCGGGATTATTGCCGCATTCATTCATTCCGCCAGTCAGTCAGTGGTTGATTGTGGGATGTTACGACCCAACGACATGCAATGTCGTGTCGTCGTCTAAAGTTATCGATGACGGAATCGACTTTGTACCAATTTCCTTAACACGTTATCAATTGCTTTTCAGTTTTCAAAGCCCGCACAAAAAC
>NW_026888657.1:0-9906 GCF_032173495.1 Musca vetustissima
TAGTGTTTGTATGCATATTTGTTTATTTTCTTCGTTCAAATATAGATTCTAAGTGCAAATATTCATAAAAGTGCATACACAATGTTGTTTGGTGAAGATATACGAGGGGGTAAAGTTATTTTCGAAATAAAATAGAATCATAAAATCAGACCATAAGTCTATATAAACCCAATTGGTCTGTATAGAGACCACAGGTCTGTGTAGAGACCGTAGGTATTTATAAAGACCAATTGGTCTGTGTAGAGACCGTAGGTATTTATAAAGACCAATTTGTCTGTATAGAGACCACAGGTCTTTATAAAGACCAATTGGTCTGTATAGAGACCACAGGTCTTTATAAAGACCAATTGGTCTGTATAGAGACCACAGGTCTTTATAAAGACCAATTGGTCTGTATAGAGACCACAGGTCTTTATAAAGACCAATTGGTCTGTATAGAGACCACAGGTCTTTATAAAGACCAATTGGTCTGTATAGAGACCACAGGTCTTTATAGAGGTCACAGGTCTTTATAAAGACCAATTGGTCTGTATAGAGACCACAGGTCTCTATAAAGATCAATTGGTCTGTATAGAGATCACAGGTCTTTATAAAGACTAAATGGTCTGTATAGAGACCACACGTCTTTATTAAGTAATTTGTCTGACCCACCTGAATGTTTTTATTTTCCACTCCAGACCAACAAATATTTATCAAATACAACCATAGGCGAATAGAGACATAACATGTTGAATACTGGCAAAACCAAATGTGAATTGTTTATGGATTTTAAAACAGATTATAGATATTGTTGATTGTTGTTTCCCCTGCTACACCCACACATCCTTCTCCTCCTCCCGCATTCATTCAACATTTCAGTTTCATCAATTCTCCGCCCCGGCACAATACATTCTACTGCAAGAGAGAGAATATCTTTAATCTTCCCTCCGGTGTACAGATATGTGAACGTATTTAAACACTTTACCTATACTGAAAGGTGAATCAGATTGCTGTTGTTGTTGTTATATGTATTTGTATTTAGACAAACACACACGTAGCCAAACATACACACACAAAACCTATTTGTCTATGCGAGTGTATTTGATATTAAAGGATTTTTAATTACAATGTGCATTTTATTGCCTTGAAGGCATGAAGAAAAATAAATGAATTTTATTTTTCTCATCTAAACTCAAAATCACTCACACACACACACAAGCAACCACACACATATATTCATACCTATGTACACCATCATTGAACAGAAAACGTTCAAAAACATCATTGAACAACAAAGCTGAATTTCATGTCGGACATAAATGTGTGAACGTGCCTAGGCTAAAATACATTATTTATTATCCTTTCAATATAAATGTACTTTCGATTGCAGGTTTGTGTCTATGTGTGTGTATGGCTGTGGCTGTGTGTTCGTGCCACAGTGCCTATCTAAAAAACAAATAAATTCATTTTACGGCAGTATTTAATAAAAATGTGTAGAAAATTAATTAAAATTTATTTATTTGATTTCACATGGTCACAAACAAACACACACGCACACACTAAGACAGATCAAATATTGTCTTCTTGTAGTTGGCCAAAGATATTGTCTCAAAACTATTTTATTTCCTAGAATATTGACAAAGTAAGATATTAAAAGTAGAATATATCTTATTTTTAGTATATTGTGGTTGGGATAAAAGATAGAATCATTGATTTATTTTGTTGTTGTATTTTTATATAATTGTCCTATTTTTTTAAATATCGACAGATTATAGACGCCCTCATAGATTATTATTTAATCAGTAAGGAAAATGGTAAAGTCGGACTGGGCCGACTATATGATACCCTTCACCACTTTGGGTATATTGTTCATATGTATCCTTACCATTGTATGTCAATGTCCTCTCGAAGGAACATACTCATGTCTTCCTGCAACCTTTGCTGAATTTAATTTCATTCGGGAGGATTTATTGATACATTCTATTTGGTATGCCACACTGTTAAAAAAATAATTTCAATCAGACACCCGTTCAAAATACATATAGAAACTATGGCTGCATCTGTACCAATTTCAACAAAACGCAATAACATCATTCAAGTCTTAATCTGATACTTTGTGCAAAATTTCGTGTTAATTGGACAAATATTAGGATTTTTTAGGAATTTAGGAAATATTAGGAATTTGGTGCACCTTTAAGGTCAAATCGGATGAATATATATGTATATGTGGGAGCTATATCGAAATCTGAACCGATTTTCACAAAACACACATCGTTCTAGACTAGACATCGTTCTAGACCAAATTTCGTGCAAATCGAAGGATATATAGGGCCTTTGGAGCACTATTTACCTTAAATCGGACGAAAATATATATGGGAGCTATATCTAAATCTGAACCGATTTTCAAGAAACTTAGCACACAACATTCTAGACGTAATTCAGTACGTTATACCAAAATTGGTGCAAACCAGAAGAATTTCATGGACTCACCATTTATCTAAAATCGAGTGAAACCATATATGGGAGCTATATCTAAATCTGAACCGATTTTCACGAAACTCACCACTTATCATTCTATACGCAATTCAGTACGCTATGTCAAATTTCAGGCATATCGAGGGGTATATAGGGACTTTGGAACACTATTTACTTTAAATCGGACGAAAACATATATAGGAGCTATATCTAAATCTAAACCGATTTTCACGGAATTTAACACACATTATTCTAGACTTAATTTAGTACGCTGTACCAAATTTCGTACAAATCGAAGGATATATTGGAACTTCCGTGCACCATTTACATTAAATCGGAGGAAAATATATATGGGAGCTATATCTAAATCTGATCCGATTTTAACAAAACTTAACACATCATTCTAGACCTAATTAATTACGCTACGCCGAAATTGGGTGCAAATCGAAAGATATATATTAACTTTGGTGAACTATTTGCATTAAATCGGACGAAAATATATATGGGAGCTATATCTAAATCTGGACCGATTTTCAGGAAATTTAACACACATGATTCTAGGCCTAATTCAGTACGCTTTGCCAAATTTCGTGCAAATCGAAAGATACATAAGGACTTTGGTGCACCATTTACATAAAATCGGACGAAAATATACATGGAAGCCATAAATAAATCTGAACCAATTTTCAGGAAACTTAGCACGCATCATTCTTGACTCAATTAAGTGCGCCGTACCAAATTTCGTTCAAATCGAAAGATACATAGGGACTTTGATGCACCAATTACCTTAAATCGGACGAAATTATATATGTGAGCTATATCCAAATCTGAACCGATTTTCACGAAACTTAGCATACATCATTGTGGACCTAATTCAGTACTCTATGAAAAATTTCGTGCAAATCGAACGATATATACGGACTTTGGTGCCCCATTTACATTAAATCGGACGAAAATATATATGGGAGCTATATCTAAATCTGAACCGATTTTCTCGAAACTTGGCACACGTCATTCTAGAATGAATTCAGTGCACTATGCAACATTTCGTGCAAATCGAAAGATACATAGGGACTTTGGTGACCCATTTACATTAAATCGGGCGAAAATATATATGGGAGCTATATCTAAATATGAACCGATTTTTCCCAATTTCAATAGGGTTCGTCCGTAGGCCAAATAGACGAACTGTGCTAAATTTAATCCCATTCGGATCATAAATGTGACATGTACTTTGTTTACATTTTAACATGGACAGACAGACGGACGGACATGCATAAATCGACTTAGAAAGTGATTCTATACATATACTCAAAATGAGCCATGTGTCTATCTGGTTTCTTTTTGCCTGTTACAAACATATGCACAAAGACATAATACCCTGTACCACAGTGTGGTGGATGGTATAAAAATGCACGCCTTATATAGTTGCTGAAAAAAAATATTTAAAAATCTACGCATTATATAGTTGCTGAAAAATTATTTAAAAAATCAACTTTTGGAGACATTTTAAAGCCTGAAATACTCCGAAGTTTTTAAAAGTTACGAAAAAACCTGATGAAGTTTTGAAGTTTCACATTATGTGTATATGGATGACTTGCTACACCTATAGTCACTGTATCACACCTATAGCCACTATACATATTTTTTTAAACGAACGGACGGAATTGTCTTTTAATCAAGAACATATATAGGCAATTCCGCAGTCACTTACACGACTTCCAGAGGCAAAATCAAACTTTAAATATTAAGTAAATCGAAAATAATTATTTTTTTTTTCAATTCTCCCTTCATACTTTTTTGTACAACTTCATACTTTTTTGTACAAGCCAAAAAAGAGCGGTCACTCACGCGACTTAAAATATACATGACTTTTGGCATCATTGCTAATAATGGAAAAAGTCTGCGAATTATTATTTTGAACTTTTAATATTCTTTATATGAATAAGGGATATCAGGCATTATTATTGCACTTAAAAATTTTCAAAATACGGCATATCCTTTATTTGCGAACGATTTTTCTCGGTCACCCAAGCGACGTAACTCATGCAACGTTGTTGATTTTGCAGTGTTTGGATTTATAGTCTTTAAATTAGTATTTATGCTAAGAACAAGAAGAACATTTTTGCCTTTACTTTACGTATTTGAGCACAATTAAAGAAACAAGTTCTTCGACTTAGGTTTACCTTTTGCAGGAAATGCCCATAAGGACTATGAATTGCATAGGAAATTATTATTTTGAAAATTAAATATAAATTATTTCAACCACCCTAATACCACAAATTGCACATATGGAAAACGCAAACACAAGTATTTATAATTTAATTTTCTACATAAATATAAACACACATATGCACCCGCATACAACAAAATAATACAATTGTTCATCATCATCAGCACTTGCTTTTATCTAAACAACAAGTGAACAAATTAGTATTTACGCTGATGTTACGCTGTAGAATCAACGGATGGATGGATGGATGGCTGAATGAATGAATGGTTAGCTAGCTGGCTGGCTGACAAAACCACCAACAAAACGGCGAGCAAGAGTAAGCAATTTACTTAATGACCATAATATTTGTTAAATCAACAAACAAACAAACAAATCAACCAAACGCCGGTCAGCTAGGCAAAACAACCCGCCAACCAAGACAAATAGACAAAATGACAGACAGAGAGCCATATTGACCAACCAAGCAACAAACAGACGGGGCAAACAAATAAACATATATAGACAATTTTCCAAACCGAATGGTTTGGAAAAAAAGCTTATAAAGTCGGATAAATTAACCACATATGCGGACGGACGGACAGGCAGACAAACGGAAGGACTATGAATTGCATAGGAGAACCAAGTGCATACAGTGGTAACGTGGACAAGTAAAGGGTAACGGCCAAACGACAGACCAACCAAATAAACTAGGCGACATTAAGGCAGACATTAGAATAGACCAGGAGTCAGACAAATAATATGGCCGGTAGAACAGCAACAACAACAAAATTATGGTGTTATTTCGTTTTCCTTAACGAACGCACATAAACTTGGCTTGCGTGGGTGTTAGTTTATATCATATGGTCATAAACTTGAATTTGTAAAAATGTCCTTCCATTGCATTCACGGCAGTGATAATGCGTTACTGGTCACTGCAATGCCAAGTTCAAAACACAACTAAGTAAAGTTTTTGTTCATATTTCCTAATTAAATGACAAAGGGATACAAAATTATGAAAAGCTTCTAATTTGTCCACTGTCAATTGACATTTTGTAGTGTAAGGGTTTTTTATACCCTTCACCACACTGTGGTACAGGGTATTATGTCTTTGTGCATATGTTTGTAACAGGCAAAAGGAAATGAGATAGACACATGGTTCCTTTTGAGAATATGCATAGAATCACTTTCTGAGTCGATTTATGCATGTCCGTCCGTCCGTCCGTCTGTAGATGTTAAATTGTAAACAAAGTACAGGTCGCATTTATGATCCGATTTAGATGAAATTTGGCACAAGTCACTTATTTGCCCCAAGGACGAACCCTACTGAAATTGGGAAAAATCGGTTCAGATTTAGATATAGCTTCCATATATATTTTCGTCCGATTTAAGGTAAATGGGGCACCAAAGTCCCTCTATATCTTTCGATTTGCACGAAACTTGGCACAGAGTACTGAATCAGGTGCAGAATGATGTGTGCCAAGTTTCGAGAAAATCGGTTCAGATTTAGATATAGCTCCCATAAATAGTTTCGTCCGATTTAAGGTAAATGGTGCACCAAAGTCCCTATATATCATTCGATTTGCAGGAAATTAGGCATAGAATACTGAATTAGGTGCAGAATGATGTGTGCCAAATTTCGAGAAAATCGGTTCAGATTTAAATATAGCTCCCATATATAGTTTCGTCCGATTTAAGGTAAATGGTGCATCAAAGACCCTATATATCATTCGATTTGCACGAAATTAGGCATAGAGTACTGAATTAGGTCCAGAATGATGTGTGCTAAGTTTCGCAAAAATCGGTTCAGATTTAGATATAGCTCCCATATATATTTTCGTCCGATTTAAAGTAAATGGCGCCCCAAAGACCCTAAATATCTTTCGATTTGCACGAAATTTGGCATAGCGTACTGAATTGAGCCTAGAGTGATGTTCAGATTTAGATATAGCTCCCATATATATATATATATATATTCGTCCGATTTAAGACAAATTGTGCACCAAAATCCCTATTTATAATTCGATTTGCACCAAAGTCCATATTTATCACTCGATTTGCAGTTTTGCACAGCGTACTGAATTAAGTCTAGAACGATATGTGTTAAATTTCGTGAAAATCGGTTAAGATTTAGATATACCTCCCATATATATTTTCGTCTGATTTAATGCAAATGGTGTACCAAAGTCCCTATATATCTTTCGATTTTCATGAAATTTGGCATAGCGTGATGAATTAGGTCTAGAATGATGTGTGTTAAGTTTGGTGAAAATATTTTCGTCCGATTTAATGAAAAATGTGTCGTCCGATTTTACACAAAATTTACACAACGTACTGGAGTTAGAATAACCTAGAAGTTGGATATAAATGCTTCACCAATGTGGGTCCAATGGGCACAAAATTTTGCACTACGTACTAAAGTTACTGTAACATAATGTGCGGCAAGTTTAGTTGAAATCGGTTAAGATTTAAATTGATTTACACAATTTTGTTCCTGGTCCTTTAAAAATTTGACGTCTGTTAGGATTCAATCGTTGGATATACCCAACTTGGTGAAGGGTATCATATAGTCGGCCCCGTCCGACTTTACTACTTTCCTTACTGGTTTCTATTAAATGCATGATGTTTGTGGTGATATATACCTCTTGTTTTGAAAATATTGTGACCTTCTTTCAATACTCAAAATAAATACAAAAACAATTAAAACCAGTAAGGAAAGAAGTAAAGTCGGACGGGGCCGATATGATACCCTTTCCCACTTTGGCTATATTCAAAAGATGCATCCTAACAGAATTCGCATTTTTGAAGGACCATTGAAATGAAATTCGACTATGTTAAATATGTGATATATGTCTATATGAGACCGAACTTAACCCAACGATCAATAACGGGGTATATTTGTATCACCATGGTATGGAGGGTATATTAAGTTTGTTTTTCTGTGGTAACACATCGAAATAATCATTTCCGACCCTTTATAGGATCGGAAATAATATACGATTTATGATAGATAGATCACAAAAATTTAGCATAAAGTTGTCTCCTGTCTGCAGGCCCGAAGATGAGCTTTTTCGATGCCCGTACCAAATGTTTCCACTAAAAATTATTAATATCGATCCAATTTTTCGGGTAGTCCCACGGTACCCCCAATTTTCGGTAGTTGTGGTTCTTGAGCGCTCTTTTCAATTGAATTCACTGAAATATGGTACAATGGGTTCCTATTGGGTACATCAACCACAAATATGTCCTCCTATGCCAAATTTCACCTCATTAGGATATGAATCGGATGTGCACAATTGCCTGCCAATCCGATTAAATTTTACTCTTTGGTGCGCAATTTTCTTAAATTCGGACGAACATATATATGAGCTTAATGTAATTTTGAACCGATTTCAATAAAACTTGGCAAAGTTAGTCTATCCTAACTTCGGTACCATGTGCAAAATTTCATGCCAATTTGACTCTTTGGTGCACCATTCGTTAAAAATCGGACGAACATATATATGGAAGCTATATCAACATCTGAACAGATTCCAAAAAAACTTGGTACACATTAGCTTATCTTAACTTCAGTGCGTTGTGCAAAATTGCACGCCAATTGGCCTCAATTTTACACTTTGGTGCACCATTTGCTAAAAATCGGACGAACACATATATGGATGCTATATCTAGTAAAACTTCGTAGACGTTAGTCTATGCTAATTACGGTACGTTGGGCTAAATTTCATACTAATCGGCCTAAAATTGATTTTTTGGTGCACATTTTGCTAAATATCGGACGAAACTATATATGGGAGCTACATCGAAATATAAACAGATTTGAAAAAAAAAACAGACATCAATCTTGACCTAATATTGTCTCATGCGGGCAAATATTGACTTTGGTGCACTATTTTGTTAAAATCGGACGAAAATAGTGAATAGGTGGCACTTTGAAACAGCGCTCATAACATCTCGATTTAAAAACCACAACCAATTTGTATACCCTTTACCATACTGTGGTACAGGGTATTATGTCTTTGTGCATATGGTAGCAATAGGCAAAAGTAAACAAGATATACACGGTTCCTTTCGAGAATATGCAAAGAATTACTTTCTAAGTCGATTTATGCATGCCCGTTCGTGTACGTCTGTCTGTCCATATTAAATTGTAAACAAAGTACAGATCGCATTATGATCCGAATTGGATGAAATTTGACACATATCACTTATTTGGCCCAAGGACGAACGCTATTGGAATTGGAGGATATCGGTTGAGATTTATATATATATATATATATATATAGTTTCGTCCGATTTGATGTAAATGGTATACCAAAACCCAAGTTCGGTAACTGATTTATTACTTGTTTTTAAATATAATGACATTTTCTGTATAATTCCAAATTCCCCGATATAACGATACTCCCAAATTTAGAATGTTTAAAATCACATTCCCAATCTGATCTTCTCTGATCTTCCCTTCACCACACTGTGGTACATGGTATTATGTCTTTGAGCATATGTTTGTAACAGGCAAAACAAATCGAGATAGATCAATGGTTCCTTTTGAGAATATGCATAGAATCACTTTCCGAGTCGATTTATGCATGTCAGTCCTTCCGTCCATGCATTTTTGTTAACAAAGTACAGGTCGCATTTATGATCCGATTTTTATGAAATTTATAACAGGTCACTTAATTGGCCCAAGGACGAACCCTATTGAAACTGGGAAAAATCGGTTCAGATTTAGATATACCTCCCATATATATATTCGTCCGATTTATGGTAAATGGTGTACCAAAGTCCCTATATATCTTTGGATTTGCACGAAATTTGGCATATAGAAATGAATTAGGTCTAAAATGATGTGATGTTAAGTTTCCTAAAAATCGGTTCAGATTTAGATATAGCTCCCATATATATCTTCGTCCGATTTAAGGTAAATGGTTTACCAAAGTCCCTATATATCTTTCGATTTGCACGAAATTTGTCATAGCGTACTGAATTAAGGCTAGAATGACGTATGCTAAGTTTCTTGAAAATTGGTTCAGATTTAGATGTAGCTCCCATATCTATTTTCTTGCGATTTAAGGTAAATGGTGTACCAATGTCCCTATATATCTTTCGATTTGCACCAAATTTGGAATAGCGTAATGAATTAGGTCTAGAACGATGTGTGTCAAGTTTCTTGAAATTGGTTCATATTTGGATATAGCTCCCATATATATTTTCGTCCGATTTAAGGTAAATGGTGGCTCGCG